>NC_030678.2:2668953-2726453 GCF_000004195.4 Xenopus tropicalis
AAATGTGGTGAATAAGTGTGTGGGGAGGAGAGGAGGCAAAGTGAATGTGGAAATGGCAGTAAGTGCAGACAGTTCTGTTGTGGAAAGTTCTGCAGAAAATGTTGTCTGTGGTTCCCCTGCTCCATCCCAGGCTCCCCCTGCTCCATCCCAGGCTCCCCCTGCTCCATCCCAGGCTCCCCTTGCTCCATCCCAGGCTCCCCCTGCTCCATCCCAGGCTCCCCCAGGCTCCCCCTGCCTCCATCCAGGCTCCCCCTGCTCCATCCCAGGCTCCCCCTGCTCCATCCCAGGCTCCCCTGTTCCATCCCAGGCTCCCCCTGCTCCATCCCAGCTCCCCTGTCCATCCCAGGCTCCCCTGCTCCATCCCAGGCTTCCCCTGCTCCATCCCAGGCTCCCCCTGCTCCATCCCAGGCTTCCCCTGCTCCCATCCCAGGCTCCCCCTGCTCCATCCCAGGCTCCCCTGCGCCATCCCCAGGCTCCCCCTGCTCCATCCCAGGCTCCCCCTGCTCCATCCAGGCCTCCCCTGTTCCATCCCCAGGCTCCCCCTGCTCCATCCCAGGCTCCCCTCGTTCCATCCAGGCTCCCCCTGCTCCATCCCAGGCTCCCCTGCTCCATCCCAGGCTCCCCCTGCTCCATCCCAGGCTCCCCTGTTCCATCCCAGGCTCCCCCTGCTCCATCCCAGGCTCCCCTGCTCCATCCCAGGCTCCCCCTGCTCCATCCCAGCTCCCTGTTCCATCCCAGGCTCCCCTGCCTCCATCCCAGCTCCCCCTGCTCCATCCAGGCTCCCCTGTTCCATCCCAGGCTCCCCTGCTCCATCCCAGGCTCCCCCTGCTCCATCCCAGGCTCCCCCTGCTCCATCCCAGGCTCCCCCTGCTCCATCCCAGGCTCCCCTGTTCCATCCCAGGCTCCCCCTGCTCCATCCCAGGCTCCCCTGCTCCATCCCAGGCTCCCCCTGCTCCATCCCAGGCTCCCCTGTTCCATCCCAGGCTCCCCTGCTCCATCCCAGGCTCCCCCTGCTCCATCCCAGGCTCCCCCTGCTCCATCCCAGGCTCCCCTGCTCCATCCCAGGCTCCCCCTGCTCCATCCCAGGCTCCCCTGCTCCATCCCAGGCTCCCCTGCTCCATCCCAGGCTCCCCCTGCTCCATCCCAGGCTCCCCCTGCTCCATCCCAGGCTCCCCCTGCCTCCATCCCAGGCTCCCCCTGCTCCATCCCAGGCTCCCCTGCTTCCATCCCAGGCTCCCCCTGCTCCATCCCAGGCTCCCCTGCTCCATCCCAGGCTCCCCTGCTCCATCCCAGGCTCCTTCTCTCCCTGGAGGGAAAGTGCTGAGGGAAGGCAGCAAACAAGCACAGAATACCAGAAAGATTCCAGCAGCCATCTTGGTACTCCCAAACTGAGTGCCAGCCATATTAGAGGTGCAGAAGATCTGAGGAAGCAGAGTGGCGGCCATCTTGCTACACCCGGGTTGGAAGGCAGATACATTGCCTGAATGCCAATACACACAGTGCCCAAAACAATCCCTTAGCTGGGCAGGCTCTCTCCTTATGAAGGGGGCAGAGTAACAGCGACCAACTGATTCAGTTAATCAGACTGATGGAGGGGAAAGCCGGGGAAACTGCACCACAAAAGGACTGTTAGTAGTACTAGTAACGTTTTCTGTCCTTTGCTGTGGAGGTTCCGACTCCTGACACAATGTAGCAGAAGACAGTTGATTACCAGAGCTGGTTGCGGCGCATTTCCTGCGCTTATGTCTGGCTGACAGGCTGCACCTTAGGAACGCCCGGACTGGGTGCCAGTAACACCCTCTTGTCAGCAACGTGCCTGCCGTATAACCCTTTAATCCCTGATACAAACAAGCTGGCAGTTACTCAGGCAAACTTTCCCTTTACACAAACAGACACTAGAGAGAATCCAAAATCCTCTTATTCCCCAGCAAAAGGCAGAGGGAGGCGGGGTCAGTGATGCGTAGGCATTGGGGGCGGAGCATTGATTGGCGGATCTATGGAAATAGGGGCCCACAGCTTAGGGCCAGGCCGCTGCACTATAGGACTGGGAATGCCCAGGGGCAAGTGCCATACTGAGCTCACACCCATGGGGCAAAGCTGTGGCCCCACCCCAAGCCTCATGTCATCCAGCACCCAATACTGGGGGGAGTTGTAGTCCAGCAACAGCCTGAGGTTGCCCATTGCTGCTCTCGGCCAGTCCTTAGGGTACAGGAAAACAACAGGTCTCATTCCCCGGGGCCCACACAGCCCTCCCCCATTGCAGTGCAGATATTTCCCAAAATGCATCTGCCTATTTGGGGGAGTCAGGGACCAAATACCATCATTATCTGTATGGGGGCACCAACCTATCAATACAATCCCAGCCCTGGCACCAACCTATCAATACAATCCCAGCCCTGGCACCAACCTATCAATACAATCCCAGCCCTGGCACCAACCTATCAATACAATCCCAGCCCTGGCACCAACCTATCAATACAATCCCAGCCCTGGCACCAACCTATCAATACAATCCCAGCCCTGGCACCAACCTATCAATACAATCCCAGCCCTGGCACCAACCTATCAATACAATCCCAGCCCTGGCACCAACCTATCAATACAATCCCAGCCCTGGCACCAACCTATCAATACAATCCCAGCCCTGGCACCAACCTATCAATACAATCCCAGCCCTGGCACCAACCTATCAATACAATCCCAGCCCTGGCACTAACCTATCAATACAATCCCAGCCCTGGCACTAACCTATCAATACAATCCCAGCCCTGGCACCAACCTATCCATACATCCCAGCCCTGGCACTAACCTATCAATACAATCCCAGCCCTGGCACTAACCTATCAATACAATCCCAGCCCTGGCACCAACCTATCCATACAATCCCAGCCCTGGCACCAACCTATCCATACAATCCCAGCCCTGGCACTAACCTATCAATACAATCCCAGCCCTGGCACCAACCTATCCATACAATCCCAGCCCTGGCACCAACCTATCCATACAATCCCAGCCCTGGCACCAACCTATCAATACAATCCCAGCCCTGGCACCAACCTATCAATACAATCCCAGCCCTGGCACCAACCTATCCATACAATCCCAGCCCTGGCACCAATATATCAATACAATCCCAGCCCTGGCACCAACCTATCCATACAATCCCAGCCCTGGCACCAACCTATCCATACAATCCCAGCCCTGGCACCAACCTATCCATACAATCCCAGCCCTGGCACCAACCTATCCATACAATCCCAGCCCTGGCACTAACCTATCAATACAATCCCAGCCCTGGCACCAACCTATCAATACAATCCCAGCCCTGGCACCAACCTATCAATACAATCCCAGCCTGGCACCAACCTATCAATACAATCCCAGCCCTGGCACCAACCTATCCATACAATCCCAGCCCTGGCACCAACCTATCCATACAATCCCAGCCCTGGCACCAACCTATCAATACAATCCCAGCCCTGGCACCAACCTATCAATACAATCCCAGCCCTGGCACCAACCTATCCATACAATCCCAGCCCCTGGCACCAATATATCAATACAATCCCAGCCCTGGCACCAACCTATCCATACAATCCCAGCCCTGGCACCAATATATCAATACAATCCCAGCCCTGGCACCAACCTATCCATACAATCCCAGCCCTGGCACCAACCTATCCATACAATCCCAGCCCTGGCACCAACCTATCCATACAATCCCAGCCCTGGCACCAACCTGGCACCAATATATCAATACAATCCCAGCCCTGGCACCAACCTGGCACCAATATATCAAATACAATCCCAGCCCTGGCACCAACCTATCCATACAATCCCAGCCCTGGCACCAACCAATCAATACAATCCCAGCCCTGGCACCAACCTATCCATACAATCCCAGCCCTGGCACCAACCTATCAATACAATCCCAGCCCTGGCACCAACCTATCCATACAATCCCAGCCCTGGCACCAATATATCAATACAATCCCAGCCCTGGCACCAACCTATCCATACAATCCAGCCCTGGCACCAACCTATCCATACAATCCCAGCCCTGGCACCAACCTATCCATACAATCCCAGCCCTGGCACCAACCTATCCATACAATCCCAGCCCTAGCACCAACCTATCCATACAATCCCAGCCCTGGCACCAACCTGGCACCAATATATCAATACAATCCCAGCCCTGGCACCAACCTGGCACCAACCTATCCATACAATCCCAGCCCTGGCACCAACCTATCCATACAATCCCAGCCCTGGCACCAACCTATCCATACAATCCCAGCCCTGGCACCAACCTATCCATACAATCCCAGCCCTGGCGCCAACCTATCCATACAATCCCAGCCCTGGCACCAACCTATCCATACAATCCCAGCCCTGGCACCAACCTATCCATACAATCCCAGCCCTGGCACCAACCTATCCATACAATCCCAGCCCTGGCACCAACCTATCCATACAATCCCAGCCCTGGCATCAACCTATCCATACAATCCCAGCCCTGGCACCAACCTATCCATACAATCCCAGCCCTGGCACCAACCTATCCATACAATCCCAGCCCTGGCACCAACCTATCCATACAATCCCAGCCCTGGCACCAACCTATCCATACAATCCAGCCCTGGCACCAGTATATCCATACAATCTCAGCCCTGGCACCAACCTATCCATACAATCCCAGCCGTGGCACCAACCTATCCATACAATCCCAGCCCTGGCACCAACCTATCCATACAATCCCAGCCCTGGCACCAACCTATCCATACAATCCCAGCCCTGGCCCCCACCTGGCACCAATATATCAATACAATCCCAGCCCTGGTACCAATATATCAGTACAATCCCAGCCCTGGCATCAACCTATCCATACAATCCCAGCCCTGGCACCAACCTATCCATACAATCCCAGCCCTGGCGCCAACCTATCCATACAATCCCAGCCCTGGCACCAACCTATCCATACAATCCCAGCCCTGGCGCCAACCTATCCATACAATCCCAGCCCTGGCACCAACCTATCCATACAATCCCAGCCCTGGCACCAACCTATCCATACAATCCCAGCCCTGGCACCAACCTATCCATACAATCCCAGCCCTGGCACCAACCTATCCATACAATCCCAGCCCTGGCACCAACCTATCCATACCAATCCCAGCCGTGGCACCAACCTATCCATACAATCCCCAGCCCTGGCACTAAACCTATCCATACAATCCCAGCCCTGGCACCAACCTATCCATACAATCCCAGCCCTGGCACTAACCTATCCATACAATCCCAGCCCTGGCACCAACCTATCCATACAATCCCAGCCGTGGCACCAACCTATCCATACAATCCCAGCCGTGGCACCAACCTATCCATACAATCCCAGCCCTGGCACTAACCTATCCATACAATCCCAGCCCTGGCACCAACCTGGCACCCCTGGCTGCTGCTACATTATTTCCAGAGTCAAACCCCGCAATGCAGAGAATATAAAGATTGAGGCAGATTCACACACACACAGCAGTGTTGGATAATATACTGCAAACCACTGGCAGCAAATGCTGCTTTACTTTCCCTTTAACTACACAAATGCATAAGGATCTATCAGCCCAGTTAGAGCCAATCAAATTGCACCCCAAAGAGTGATCCTTCTGGCCCTTTCAGGAAGGGTAATTGCACTATAGCCCTGGCATTACCCAGACTGCACCAAGCTGTACCCCTCACCCCCAGCGCCCCCTAGTGGCCCCAAGGGAGGTAAAACCAGCGAATGTCCAACCTCAGGCTCTCAGGCCATTGGATAGTGAATATTGTAGTTCAGCCACAGCTGAAGAGCATGCTGGGAGTTGTAGTTTAGACACATCTGAGCTCTCATTTTAACCCTCACAGCCCACACAGCAGGGAAAGGGTTACACTTGCTGCCCGCGGGGCTTGTGGGAAACTTTCCCTTTAGTGGTTGCGTCGGATGCCGTTGGGGTTTGAGGTTTCAGGTGCCCGGGGGCTGTGAGTAATGATCCAGGTTTCCCCAAGGTTTGTGGCATCTCAGCCCTTCAGGCCAATTAGCCGGGGAAACCCCAGAGCGGCCGGTGCGGCTACTGGGGGGGGGCTGCTGGTTTGGTGGCTCCGAACTTCATTCTTTATTGGGGGCCTTGTTCTTAGGGAACTTGCAAAGCATTGTGGGAAGAGGAGACAAGGAATGTGGATTAGCCACCTGTGCATGGATTGTAAGCTCTTGGGGACACTCACTCACTGTGCCTGAATGGCTCTGGGTTTAGCACTGCCAGTAATTCCCCCCCCCCCCCCCCCCCCGTGTCCCCACCGAGCGGAGGTTACAAACTGCCAAGTCATTTGGCTCCATAAAATCTATAAATGCTCCGAGCGAGATCTCCGGGCCCCGGGGCCATTAAGCAGCCGTTATCCTCAGATGCCCTGCCCAGCCATTACCCCTCCTGCCCAGCCGGCCCAGCCATTACCCCTCCTGCCCAGCCTTTACCCCTCCTGCCCAGCCGGCCCAGCCATTACCCCTCCTGCCCAGCCGGCCCAGCCATCACCCCTCCTGCCCAGCCATTACCCCTCCTGCCCAGCCTTTACCCCTCCTGCCCAGCCATCACCCCTCCTGCCCAGCCATCACCCCTCCTGCCAGCATTACCCCTCCTGCCCAGCCATTCCCCCTCCTGCCCAGCCATTACCCCTCCTGCCCAGCCATTACCCCTCCTGCCCAGCCATTACCCCTCCTGCCCAGCCGGCCCAGCCATTACCCCTCCTGCCCAGCCTTTACCCCTCCTGCCCAGCCATCACCCCTCCTGCCCAGCCATCACCCCTCCTGCCCAGCCTTTACCCCTCCTGCCCAGCCATCACCCCTCCTGCCCAGCCATCACCCCTCCTGCCCAGCCATTACCCCTCCTGCCCAGCCGGCCCAGCCATTACCCCTCCTGCCCAGCCGGCCCAGCCATTACCCCTCCTGCCCAGCCTTACCCCTCCTGCCCAGCCATCACCCCTCCTGCCCAGCCATCACCCCTCCTGCCCAGCCATTCCCCCTCCTGCCCAGCCATTACCCCTCCTGCCCAGCCATTCCCCCTCCTGCCCAGCCATTACCCCTCCTGCCCAGCCGGCCCAGCCATTACCCCTCCTGCCCAGCCATTACCCCTCCTGCCCAGCCGGCCCAGCCATTACCCCTCCTGCCCAGCCATTCCCCCTCCTGCCCAGCCATTACCCCTCCTGCCCAGCCGGCCCAGCCATTACCCCTCCTGCCCAGCCATTACCCCTCCTGCCCAGCCGGGCCCAGCCATTACCCCTCCTGCCCAGCCGGCCCAGCCATTACCCCTCCTGCCCAGCCTTTACCCCTCCTGCCCAGCCATCACCCCTCCTGCCCAGCCATCACCCCTCCTGCCCAGCCATTACCCCTCCTGCCCAGCCATTCCCCCTCCTGCCCAGCCATTACCCCTCCTGCCCAGCCATTACGCCTCCTGCCCAGCCATTACCCCTCCTGCCCAGCCATTCCCCCTCCTGCCCAGCCATTCCCCCTCCTGCCCAGCCATTACCCCTCCTGCCCAGCCATTCCCCCTCCTGCCCAGCCATTACCCCTCCTGCCCAGCCATTCCCCCTCCTGCCCAGCCATTACCCCTCCTGCCCAGCCATTACCCCTCCTGCCCAGCCATTACCCCTCCTGCCCAGCCATTACCCCTACTGCCCAGCCATTACCCCTCCTGCCCAGCCATTACCCCTCCTGCCCAGCCATTACCCCTCCTGCCCAGCCATTACCCCTCCTGCCCAGCCATTACCCCTCCTGCCCAGCCATTAACCCCTCCTGCCCAGCCATTACCCCTCCTGCCCAGCCATTAACCCTCCTGCCCAGCCATTCCCCCTCCTGCCCAGCCATTAACCCTCCTGCCCAGCCATTACCCCTCCTGCCCAGCCTGCCCAGCCATTACCCCTCCTGCCCAGCCTGCCCAGCCATAACCCCTCCTGCCCAGCCGGCCCAGCCATTACCCCTCCTGCCCAGCCATTACCCCTCCTGCCCAGCCATTAACCCTCCTGCCCAGCCATTCCCCCTCCTGCCCAGCCATAACCCCTCCTGCCCAGCCATTAACCCTCCTGCCCAGCCATTACCCCTCCTGCCCAGCCATTACCCCTCCTGCCCAGCCATTACCCCTCCTGCCTAGCCATTCCCCCTCCTGCCCAGCCATTACCCCTCCTGCCCAGCCATTACCCCTCCTGCCCAGCCATTACCCCTCCTGCCCAGCCTGCCCAGCCATTACCCCTCCTGCCCAGCCTGCCCAGCCATAACCCCTCCTGCCCAGCCGGCCCAGCCATTACCCCTCCTGCCCAGCCATTACCCCTCCTGCCCAGCCATTAACCCTCCTGCCCAGCCATTCCCCCTCCTGCCCAGCCATTACCCCTCCTGCCCAGCCTGCCCAGCCATTACCCCTCCTGCCCAGCCATTACCCCTCCTGCCCAGCCATTAACCCTCCTGCCCAGCCATTCCCCCTCCTGCCCAGCCATTACCCCTCCTGCCCAGCCATTAACCCTCCTGCCCAGCCATTACCCCTCCTGCCCAGCCATTACCCCTCCTGCCCAGCCATTACCCCTCCTGCCTAGCCATTCCCCCTCCTGCCCAGCCATTACCCCTCCTGCCCAGCCATTACCCCTCCTGCCCAGCCATTACCCCTCCTGCCCAGCCTGCCCAGCCATTACCCCTCCTGCCCAGCCATTACCCCTCCTGCCCAGCCATTACCCCTCCTGCACTGGCACAGAGCCTCCCTGTAACAGTCTCCAGAGTGGCCCCGGGGGCACAAGCAAGGGCCCCACCCCTGCACCTGAACCCAACCCCCTTCCCCCGTGTTTGTGTTGGTTTCTTCCCACAGTACAAATGCAAATACCTCATTGGCTCCTAATGGGGATATCAGAGTGTAAGCTCTGCCGGGACAGGGACCTTCGCTTAACTGTTCTGATGCTGGGAAATGGACCAACTAATGTACCAAGTGTAACAGTTGCTATGGGACAGGTGTTAGTAACACTCAGGGAGCATGCTCAGTGGGGGCAGAAGGGGCTGCTGGGAAATGGACCAATTAATGTACCAAATGTAACAGTTGCTATGGGACAGACATTAGGAACACCCAGGGAGCATGCTCAGTAGGGGCAGAAGGGGCTGCTGGAAAATGGTCGGCCGGTATCTGGCTCCGGTGCCAGTGGGTAGCGGGCTGGCTGTAGGGGCACAGTGCCAGTGGGTAGCGGGCAGGCTGGCTATAGGGGCACAGTGCCAGTGGGTGGCGGGCTGGCTGGCTATAGGGCACAGTGCCAGTGGGTAGCGGGCAGGCTGGCTATAGGGGCACAGTGCCAGTGGGTAGCGGGCTGGCTATAGGGGCACAGTGCCAGTGGGTAGCGGGCTGGCTATAGGGGCACAGTGCCAGTGGGTAGCGGGCTGGCTATAGGGGCACAGTGCCAGTGGGTAGCGGGCAGGCTGGCTATAGGGGCACAGTGGCAGTGGGTAGCGGGCTGGCTATAGGGGCACAGTGCCAGTGGGTAGCGGCAGGCTGGCTATAGGGGCACAGTGGCAGTGGGTAGCGGGCTGGCTATAGGGGCACAGTGCCAGTGGGTAGCGGGCAGGCTGGCTATAGGGGCACAGTGGCAGTGGGTAGCGGGCAGGCTGGCTATAGGGGCACAGTGGCAGTGGGTAGCGGGCTGGCTATAGGGGCACAGTGCCAGTGGCTAGTGGGCAGGCTGGCTATAGGGGCACAGTGCCAGTGGGTAGCGGGCAGGCTGGCTATAGGGGCACAATGCCAGTGGCTAGTGGGCAGGCTGGCTATAGGGGCACAGTGCCAGTGGCTAGTGGGCAGGCTGGCTATAGGGGCACAGTGCCAGTGGCTAGTGGGCTCTCAGGGGCTGCTGGGAGTAGTTCAGGGCCAATGGAGCTGGAGCCGAGTCACAACTGCTCTGTGTAACAGCTTCCCTCAGCTCATTAGTCCCTATACCCCCCCCCGGGGCACCCCCATACACCTCGCTGGCTTTGTACTGCGCCCCTCACACCTCTGACTCCCCAATAAACAGCCGGGGCCGACGTGTCCCTGACACAGAGCAGATCCCCCTGGAAGTGGCAGCGGGCGGCCATGTGCTCTCAACGTGTCATTAACGAGCTCGTTAGTAATTCTCTGTAACCCCCTCTCCGCTCCTCCCCCACCGCTGCACCCTTTCCCTGCCACTGGGTCTCATCCAATCAGTGACGGTCGTGGGTCTATTGGGAAATTAAAACAAAAACCTTCCTTAAGTTTTGTGTCTGCACAAAATGTATTTGTTTTGCTTCTGAAAAGGTTTGGCCACTATTTGCCCTGTACACGGGGGAGTGAATTTCCTGGTACACATGTGACTCTCTCTACTTCCTGTACACGGGGGAGTGTATTTCCTGGTACACATGTGACTCTCTCTACTTCCTGTACATGGGGGAGTGTATTTCCTGGTACACATGTGACTGTCTACTTCCTGTCCAATAAGCTAGGGACCAACAATCTAAGGTCCCTATCCCATTCCCATCAGTCCCTGCCCCAGTGAGCTTACAATCTAAGGTCCCTATCCCATTCCCATCAGTCCCTGCCCCAGTGAGCTTACAAACTAAGGTCCCTATCACATTCCCATCAGCCCCTGCCCCAGTGAGCTTACAATCTAAGGTCCCTATCCCATTCCCATCAGCCCCTGCCCCAGTGAGCTTACAATCTAAGGTCCCTATCCCATTCTCATCAGTCCCTGCCCCAGTGAGCTTACAATCTAAGGTCCCTATCCCATTCCCATCAGTCCCTGCCCCAGTGAGCTTACAATCTAAGGTCCCTATCCCATTCCCATCAGCCCCTGCCCCAGTGAGCTTACAATCTAAGGTCCCTATCCCATTCCCATCAGCCCCTGCCCCAGTGAGCTTACTATCTAAGGTCCCTAAACACTGTAACATAACTCCCAGCATCCTTTGCAGCATGGTGCCAAACCTCAAGAAACACATAAAAAGGGTCTCTACTGAGTGACAATTCACCCTATAAATACAGTCCCATCCATGTATCATTACCAAAAATACAGTCTAATACATATATCAGTCCCAATAATACAGTCCCATCCATAAATCATTACCGACAACACAGTCCAATACATGTATCATGCCCAAGGTACAGTCCCATCCATGTATCATTCCAAATAATACAGTTCAATACATGAATCATTCCCAAAAATACAGTCCCATCCCTGTCTCATTCCCAAGGTACAGTCCCATCCATGTATAATTCCCAATAATACAGTCCAATCCATGTATCATTCCCAATAATACAGTCCAATCCATGTATCATTCCCAATAATACAGTCCAATCCATGTATCGTTCCCAAGGTACAGTCCCATCCATATCTAAATCCCAATAATGCAGTTCAATAGATGTATCATTTCCAACCTACAGTTCAATCCATGAATCATTCCTAATAATACAGTTCAATCCATGTATCATTCCCAATAATATAATACAATCCATGTATCATTCCCAATAATATAATACAATCCATGTATCATTCCCAATAATACAGTCCAATCGATGTATCATTCCCAAAAATACAGTCCCATTCATAAATCATTCCCAAGGTACAGTTCAATCCATGTATAATTCCCAATAATACAATCCAATCCCTGTATCATTCCCAATAATACAGTCCAATCCATGTATCATTCCCGACAACACAGTTCGAATAATACAGTCCCATCCATGTATTATTCCCAAGGTACAGTCCGATCATTATATAATGCTCAATAATACAGTCCACTCCACATATCATTCCCAATAATACAGTCCAATCCATGTATCATTCCCAAGGTACAGTCCCATCCATGAATCAATCTCAATAATACAGTCCAATCCATGTATCATTTCTGACAACACAGTTCAATACATGTATCATTCCCAATAATACAGTCCAATCCATGAATCAGTCCCAACAATACAGTCCAATCCATGCATCAGTCCCAATAATACAGTCCAATCCATGTATCATTCCCAACAATACAGTCCAATCCATGTATCATACCCAACAGTCCAATCCACGTATGTATCATACCCATACAATACAATCCACATATCATATCCAATAATACAGTTCAATCCATGTATCATACCCAAGGTACAGATCAATCCATGTATCATTCCCAACAATACAGTCCAATCCATGTATCATACCCAACAGTCCAATCCACGTATGTATCATACCCATACAATACAATCCACATATCATATCCAATAATACAGTTCCATCCATGTATCATTCCCAAGGAACAGTCCAATCCATGTATCATTCCCGATAATACAGTCCAATCCATGTATCATACCCAACAGTCCAATCCACGTATGTATCATACCCATACAATACAATCCACATATCATATCCAATAATACAGTTCAATCCATGTATCATACCCAAGGTACAGATCAATCCATGTATCATTCCCAACAATACAGTCCAATCCATGTATCATACCCAACAGTCCAATCCACGTATGTATCATACCCATACAATACAATCCACATATCATATCCAATAATACAGTTCCATCCATGTATCATTCCCAAGGTACAGTCCAATCCATGTATCATTCCCGATAATACAGTCCAATCGATTTATCATTCCCGACAACACAGTCCCATACAAAAATCATTCCCGACAACACAGTCCCATCCATAAATCATTCCCGACAACACAGTTCAATCCATGTATCATTCTCAATAATACAGTCCCATCCATATCTAATTCCCAATAATACAATACAATCCACATATCATATCCAATAATACAGTTCAATCCATGTATCATTCCCAAGGTACAGTTCAATCCATGTATCATTCCCAATAATACAGTCCAATCCATGTATCATTCTCAATAATACAGTCCCATCCATGCATCATTCCCAATAATACAGTTCAATCCATGCATCATTCCCAATAATACAGTTCAATCCATGCATCATTCCCAATAATACAGTTCAATCCATGCATCAGTCCCAACAATACAGTCCAATCCATGTCTCATTCCCAAGGTACAGTCCAATCCATGTACCATTCCCGACAACACAGTCCTATCCATGTATCATTCCCAACAACACAGTTCAATACATGTATCATTCCCAATAATACAGCCCCATCCATGTATCATTCCCAATAATACAGTCCAATCCATGTATCATCCCCAATAATACAGTCCCATCATTAAATAATGCCCAATAATACAGTCCAATTCACGTATCATTCCCAATAATACAGTTTAATCCATGTATCATCCCCAATAATACAGTCCCATCCACGTATCATTCCCAAAGTACAGTTCAATCCATTTATCATTCCCAATTATAAAATCCAATCCGTGTATCATTCCCAATAATACAGTCCAATCCATGTATAATTCCCAATAATACAGTCCAATCGATTTATCAATCCCGACAACACAGTCCCATCCATAAATCATTCCCGAAAACACAGTCCAATCCATGTATCATTCCAAACAATACAGTCCCATCTATGTATCATTCCCAATAATACAGTCCAATCCATGAATCATTCCCAATAATACAATACAATCCACATATCATATCCAATAATACAGTTCAATCCATGTATCATTCCCAAGGTACAGTTCAATCCATGTATCATTCCCAATAATACAGTCCAATCCATGTATCATCCCCAACAATACAGTCCCATCCATAAATCATTACCATGGTACAGTCCAATCCATATATGATTTCCGACAACACAGTCCCATCTATGTATCATTCCCAACAATACAGTCCAATCCATGTATCATTCCCAATAATACAGTCCCATCCCCGTCTCCTTCCCAAGGTCCGGTCCCATCCCCGTCTCCTTCCCAAGGTCCGGTCCCATCCCCATCTCCTTCCCAAGGTCCGGTCCCATCCCCGTCTCCTTCCCAAGGTCCGGTCCCATCCCCGTCTCCTTCCCAAGGTCCAGTCCCATCCCCATCTCCTTCCCAAGGTCCGGTCCCATCCCCGTCTCCTTCCCAAGGTCCGGTCCCATCCCCATCTCCTTCCCAAGGTCCGGTCCCATCCCCGTCTCCTTCCCAAGGTCCGGTCCCATCCCCGTCTCCTTCCCAAGGTCCAGTCCCATCCCCGTCTCCTTCCCAAGGTCCAGTCCCATCCCCATCTCCTTCCCAAGGTCCAGTCCCATCCCCGTCTCCTTCCCAAGGTCCGGTCCCATCCCCATCTCCTTCCCAAGGTCCGGTCCCATCCCCGTCTCCTTCCCAAGGTCCAGTCCCATCCCCGTCTCCTTCCCAAGGTCCAGTCCCATCCCCATCTCCTTCCCAAGGTCCAGTCCCATCCCCGTCTCCTTCCCAAGGTCCGGTCCCATCCCCGTCTCCTTCCCAAGGTCCGGTCCCATCCCCATCTCCTTCCCAAGGTCCGGTCCCATCCCCGTCTCCTTCCCAAGGTCCAGTCCCATCCCCATCTCCTACCCAAGGTCCGGTCCCATCCCCGTCTCCTTCCCAAGGTCCCAGTCCCATCCCCGTCTCCTTCCCAAGGTCCGGTCCCATCCCCATCTCCTTCCCAAGGTCCAGTCCCATCCCCCATCTCCTTCCCAAGGTCCGGTCCCATCCCCGTCTCCTTCCCAAGGTTCAGTCCCCATCCCCATCTTCCTTCCCAAGGTCCTGTCCCATCCCCGTCTCCTTCCAAGGTCCGGTCCCATCCCCGTCTCCTTCCCAAGGTCCAGTCCCATCCCCGTCTCCTTCCCAAGGTTCGGTCCCATCCCCATCTCCTTCCCAAGGTCCGGTCCCATCCCCATCTCCTTCCCAAGGTCCGGTCCCATCCCCATCTCCTTCCCAAGGTCCGGTTCCATCCCCATCTCCTTCCCAAGGTCCCGTCCCATCCCCGTCTCCTTCCCAAGGTCCCGTCCCATCCCCGTCTCCTTCCCAAGGTCCAGTCCCATCCCCATCTCCTTCCCAAGGTCCAGTCCCATCCCCGTCTCCTTCCCAAGGTCCAGTCCCATCCCCATCTCCTTCCCAAGGTCCGGTCCCATCCCCGTCTCCTTCCCAAGGTCCAGTCCCATCCCCGTCTCCTTCCCAAGGTTCGGTCCCATCCCCATCTCCTTCCAAGGTCCGGTCCATCCCCGTCTCCTTCCCAAGGTCCAGTCCCATCCCCGTCTCCTTCCCAAGTCCGGTCCCATCCCCGTCTCCTTCCCAAGGTCCGGTCCCATCCCCGTCTCCTTCCCAAGGTCCAGTCCCATCCCCGTCTCCTTCCCAAGGTCCGGTCCCATCCCCGTCTCCTTCCCAAGGTCCGGTCCCATCCCCGTCTCCTTCCCAAGGTCCGGTCCCATCCCCGTCTCCTTCCCAAGGTCCGGTCCCATCCCCGTCTCCTTCCCAAGGTCCGGTCCCATCCCCGTCTCCTTCCCAAGGTCCAGTCCCATCCCCATCTCCTTCCCAAGGTCCGGTCCCATCCCCATCTCCTTCCCAAGGTCCAGTCCCATCCCCGTCTCCTTCCCAAGGTCCAGTCCCATCCCCGTCTCCTTCCCAAGGTCCAGTCCCATCCCCGTCTCCTTCCCAAGGTCCCGTCCCATCCCCATCTCCTTCCCAAGGTCCAGTCCCATCCCCGTCTCCTTCCCAAGGTCCGGTCCCATCCCCGTCTCCTTCCCAAGGTCCCGTCCCATCCCCATCTCCTTCCCAAGGTCCGGTCCCATCCCCATCTCCTTCCCAAGGTCCAGTCCCATCCCCATCTCCTTCCCAAGGTCCAGTCCCATCCCCGTCTCCTTCCCAAGGTCCCGTCCCATCCCCGTCTCCTTCCCAAGGTCCGGTCCCATCCCCGTCTCCTTCCCAAGGTCCCGTCCCATCCCCGTCTCCTTCCCAAGGTCCGGTCCCATCCCCATCTCCTTCCCAAGGTCCAGTCCCATCCCCATCTCCTTCCCAAGGTCCAGTCCCATCCCCGTCTCCTTCCCAAGGTCCCGTCCCATCCCCATCTCCTTCCCAAGGTCCAGTCCCATCCCCGTCTCCTTCCCAAGGTCCAGTCCCATCCCCGTCTCCTTCCCAAGGTCCCGTCCCATCCCCGTCTCCTTCCCAAGGTCCAGTCCCATCCCCATCTCCTTCCCAAGGTCCCGTCCCATCCCCATCTCCTTCCCAAGGTCCGGGTCCCATCCCCGTCTCCTTCCCAAGGTCCCAGTCCCATCCCCATCTCCTTCCCAAGGTCCCGTCCCATCCCCGTCTCCTTCCCAAGGTCCCGTCCCATCCCCATCTCCTTCCCAAGGTCCGGTCCCATCCCATCTCCTTCCCAAGGTCCAGTCCCATCCCCGTCTCCTTCCCAAGGTCCAGTCCCATCCCCGTCTCCTTCCCAAGGTCCAGTCCCATCTCCGTCTCCTTCCAAGGTCCCGTCCCATCCCCATCTCCTTCCCAAGGTCCAGTCCCATCCCCGTCTCCTTCCCAAGGTCCGGTCCCATCCCCGTCTCCTTCCCAAGGTCCCGTCCCATCCCCATCTCCTTCCCAAGGTCCGGTCCCATCCCCATCTCCTTCCCAAGGTCCAGTCCCATCCCCATCTCCTTCCCAAGGTCCAGTCCCATCCCCGTCTCCTTCCCAAGGTCCCGTCCCATCCCCGTCTCCTTCCCAAGGTCCGGTGCCATCCCCGTCTCCTTCCCAAGGTCCCGTCCCATCCCCGTCTCCTTCCCAAGGTCCGGTCCCATCCCCATCTCCTTCCCAAGGTCCAGTCCCATCCCCATCTCCTTCCCAAGGTCCAGTCCCATCCCCGTCTCCTTCCCAAGGTCCCGTCCCATCCCCATCTCCTTCCCAAGGTCCAGTCCCATCCCCGTCTCCTTCCCAAGGTCCAGTCCCATCCCCGTCTCCTTCCCAAGGTCCCGTCCCATCCCCGTCTCCTTCCCAAGGTCCCGTCCCATCCCCATCTCCTTCCCAAGGTTCAGTCAATACAGGAATTCAAGTAATTTTCCAAATAATTGTTATTTAACCCTTTGTTTCCCATACCCGGGAGTTGTCACTGCCCCCCCCCCAACACACCATCAATGACACACAGGATACTATAGTGTTACACGCGTGTTACTGTATCACTATTACATACAGGTATCACTCCCAGCAGAACCAGAACATCAGCATTTCCGCCTTGTTATATCTCTACAGCACAGTTACATTTATACAGCAAATATTGGGGGGCACCCCCCCCACCCCCCACTCCCCCCCACTCCCCCCCCACTCCTACACCAAATTCCCATGCACAACTGTCATTTCCCATCAGTCTGATACAAACAAACACAGGCACCAAAACACTGGGTTGGAAATGGCGAGTCTGTGCCTTTATCAACCTGCGCTACTATATTTATTATCATTATCATTATTTATTATCACTATTATTATTATTATTATCACTATTATTATATTATAAATAAACAACTAAAGCAAAGGTTAGTGCCACAGAGGTGCCAGCTGGGCACAAAGTGATGCCAATGCCCTGTCCCTGCCAGTAATCTGTATAAAATATAATTATTATCATTTCGCACATTTGAGCCAATTCCTCTCCAAACCCAGTAAATACCCCCCAGCAGCAACAAGTCCCTATGGCAATCCTGGCAGTCACTCAGCCGGGGGCACAGAGACACCAGGGGGGTATCAGTAATTGCCCCGGACAGTCCCCTATTGCCCCTATAAGCTGAGGCTGTGCCCAAGTACCCGGGGGTTGGGGGGCACTTGGGGGGGAAACGCTGGCAGCGATTCGGGCAGAGACTTTGCACTTACAAATGTTACAATGTATCGGTCCCATCACCCCCGGGCAGGAACAGTACAGGACAGGACCCAGCAGATCCCGGGGCCCCAGGGAAGGGGTTTGAGGCTCTTTGCTCCCCGGAATGTGATCCCCCCGGATATCGGGTTCCCCTGAAGGAGAAGCGGCTGCGGCCGGAGGCGAGGGCCTAGCCGGGGGGCCGGGGGGACTGGGGGCCGCTACCGTCCGGGAAACCCCCAAACTGCATATAACAAGGAGAAAGTCCCGGATCAGGGGGTCCAGATGGAACCAGTTTGTGCCCAGACGGAACCAGAGCACTTGGGACGGCGGAGAAGCGGACACTTACCCGGGAGAAGGAGCCGATGGGGTCGGGCCGGGTCGGGGATACAATCCGGGACTCTGCGCTGCAAACACTCGGGCACAAATGAGTCGGATCCAGTCGGGCACAAATGAGTCGGATCCAGTCGGGCACAAATGAGTCGGATCCAGTCGGGCAGCGGCAGGTTCTGGAGTCGCTCTGCCCCCGGTTCTGCCCCAGCTTTTTGGCTGACTGGTTCCCAAAACAATCCCCTTCTTTGGCCGCTTGGAGCCTCCCCTCCGACTGGGGAAAGGGGGAAGGGAGTCAGGGCAGGAGGCTGGGAGTCAGGGCAGGAGGCTGGGTCTCTCCGAACTTCTCCCCAGCGGCCCAACTGGCTCTCCGGTACCGGCTACTGGGGCAGGGAACTCGCCTGGGGACCGGGGGGCTGCGGGATTGGGGGGTTCGGGAGAGGGAAAGTTTGTGAGTGCGGAGGGGGGGGGGGGGGCTGCTCAGTAAAGAATAGAATTCCCTGTCCCCTCCCCCAGTGTTTTGTGGGGTCGCTGAAAGCCCCTCTCTCCCTCCCTCCTCCTTATTGGCTGAGGGGCTGCAGCTGCTCATACAGGGATCTACCCCCGGCACCCCCAGTGTCAGTATGGGGCCCCCCTGCCCCGGGAGTATGGGCCCTGCACTTAGTTATTACTTATACAGAGATATAGATACATATAGATACATATACACATAGATACATAATATATATATATATATAGATAGTGTTCTGCAATGATTTCTGAGCAGGTTTGCAGTTGGTCTTCATACATTTCTTTCCCATTCTGCCTCCCTCTAGCTGTTTTCTGGTTTCCAGTGAAAGTGACCCTGGCAACAGTTGCTTTAGAAACATATAGATTGTAAGCTCTACGGGGCAGGGACCTCCATCCTCTTGTGTTTTTAACTTATCTTATTGCAACTGTATCTTGTATTTATTATTATACTTTGTATTTATCTATTATCTTATTAACCCCCTGTTTGTATTAATGGATTCTACTGTACAGTGCTGGGTACATAAGTAGCGCTTTATAAATAAAGATATACATACATACATACATACATACATATATTTCCTTCCTATTCTGCCTCCCTCTAGCTGTTTTCTGGTTTCTATGGAAAGTGACCCTGGCAACAGATGCTTTAGAAATCTAGAATTTTATCACTCATTTTTAGGTTCCAAACTACGGCCTGGATTTTAGGGTAAGCAGAGCCATAGCAACCAGATAGTGGTTTAAATACCAACACAGGATACAGCAGTCTAAGTTGTTTTGTGGAACTCTAATTCCCAGCATGCCCAGGGAGCCAAAGGCACTGTACTTTGTGTGTTTCTTACACAACTTGCTGCCCCCCCATTGTATTGGGCTGGAAACAGGGTAACTAAAAAGCATATTTACAGCCCCAGGCCCCCCCCCCAGAGGGACCATATGATTAGCCCAATACCCAACTGGACCCCTGATAACTGTAAAGACTTTCCCCCAATTTAAAAAAATGAATGGGAGCTTGGAGCGACTGGCAGATTTGCCCCAAACTCCCCAAACTGCCCATTTTCTTCCAAAGCAAAAACCAGAAATGCCCCTAGTGTAATCCCTGTATAATGTTCCTATGGGGGACAATATGGCCCCCCCATACATCTAATGACATTGTGTCCCACATACCCCCCCCCCAGTAATATCTCCATTAATCCCTTATCAGTAAGTGGCCAATTTGCTGCTCTAATTCCCCATCTGCCCCGAGGTGGAACGACCTGCAGCGATGCCTGATGGGGGATAAAGTGGCAATAAGTAAACGCCCCCAGGCAGGGAATTGCCCCGGCACACAGAATCCTATCTATTTGCTAACGACTGTCCTACTCCCGCCCCTTTCCCTGGCTGCTGAACTACATTTCCCAGCATGCCTGCAGGGGCAGCAGCGTTCCCTGTTCTAAACAAATTCTGCCCCTTATAAAGGGGGCGAGTCACATGTGCCAGGAACCCCCCTTGCTCCCCATTAAATTGAATATACAGTGACTGTGGGTGGGTTGTGGGGGGTCTGATTGGTGATTGGCTTCTGTGCCCCTCCAGGCAGCAAATGTCCAGGTAAAAAGAAATCTCCCTGTTTAGTCCTCTGGGGCCCTGGCCATAAGGATACAGCTAAAGTCCCTGCCACAAAGCGAGACTGGGCTGCTGCGCGGCTGCCAGAAAGGAAGTAGAATCAGTCACAAGTAGCGGAATATAATGTATAATAATCACACACATTGCGATCTGTGCTACAATGTGCCGGGGTTGGGGGGGGTAACTATGCCATACGGTGCCAGGGCTGCCCAATTATCTGCCCTGACGGTGCAAACAAACGCCCAAGTGCCCTGTGGGTGAGCCGATGCTTTGGCCATTGTGCCGGCCGCTGGCCACTTGGCCTGTAGCACAAAGAGTTATTTTAGGGAGCGTCTCCAGCCTGGGGCTCAGAATGTCCTGCGAGTTCCGACTTCAAAGAGCAAGTAGTGAAAGGGAGAGATTAATGAGTCAAGTTGTCTCAGCAGGGGCTGCACTGAGCGCCTTCTATCTGTATTGTACTCACACTCACTGAGCCCCCCCGCCCCCCCCCCCCCGCACTTTCCCTTACTGTACTCCATTGGCTCCAGCCCCCCCCAACACCCCCAGGGACCCCTCATCCCCTCCGACCTTTCCATAGCAAAGTAATACTATTCCTGTTTATTTAACTGCCCCTCCGGGATCCCCCGAAATCCATAGCTGGGGGGGTGCGATCTGATTAAATAAATCTGCAGCCTCAATCCAACCCCAGATCCCCCCCTAACTGGCCTTCAGGCTGGGCCCCCTTAGCCCATAACAAGGTTACAGATATATAGAAACATTGGGGTAACAGTCACCCTGCTATAGTTCCAGGGGTACCCAGGGCACAAATAAGCACTCACCCCAAATCCCCCCCTAACTGGCCTTCAGGCTGGGCCCCCTTAGCCCATAACAAGGTTACAGATATATAGAAACATTGGGGTAACAGTCACCCCGCTATAGTTCCAGGGGTACCCAGGGCACAAATAAGCACTCACCCCAAATCCCCCCCTAACTGGCCTTCAGGCTGGGCCCCCTTAGCCCATAACAAGGTTACAGATATATAGAAACATTGGGGTAACAGTCACCCCCGCTATAGTTCCAGGGTACCCAGGGCACAAATAAGCACTCACCCCAAATCCCCCCTAACTGGCCTTCAGGCTGGGGCCCCCTTAGCCCATAACAAGGTTACAGATATATAGAAACATTGGGTAACAGTCACCCTGCTATAGTTCCAGGGTACCCAGGGCACAAATAAGCACTCACCCCAAATCCCCCCCTAACTGGCCTTCAGGCTGGGCCCCCTTAGCCCATAACAAGGTTACAGATATATAGAAACATTGGGGTAACAGACACCCCGCTATAGTTCCAGGGGTACCCAGGGCACAAATAAGCACTCACCCCAAATCCCCCCCTAACTGGCCTTCAGGCTGGGCCCCCTTAGCCCATAACAAGGTTACAGATATATAGAAACATTGGGGTAACAGTCACCCCGCTATAGTTCCAGGGGTACCCAGGGCACAAATAAGCACTCACCCCAAATCCCCCCTAACTGGCCTTCAGGCTGTGCCCCCTTAGCCCGTAACAAGGTTACAGATATATAGAAACATTGGGGTAACAATCACCCCGCTATAGTTCCAGGGGTACCAGGCCACAAATAAGCACTCCACCCCAAATCCCCCCCTAACTGGCCTTCAGGCTGGGCCCCCTTAGCCCATAACAAGGTTACAGATATATAGAAACATTGGGGTAACAGTCACCCCGCTATAGTTCCAGGGGTACCCAGGGCACAAATAAGCACTCACCCCAAATCCCCCCTAACTGGCCTTCAGGCTGGGCCCCCTTAGCCATAACAAGGTTACAGATATATAGAAACATTGGGGTAACAGTCACCCCGCTATAGTTCCAGGGGTACCCAGGGCACAAATAAGCACTCACCCCAAATCCCCCCCCTAACTGGCCTTCAGGTTGGGCCCCCTTAGCCCGTAACAAGGTTACAGATATATAGAAACATTGGGGTAACAGTCACCCCGCTATAGTTCCAGGGGTACCCAGGGCACAAATAAGCACTCACCCCAAATCCCCCCCTAACTGGCCTTCAGGCTGGGCCCCCTTAGCCCATAACAAGGTTACAGATATATAGAAACATTGGGGTAACAGTCACCCCACTATAGTTCCAGGGGTACCAGTTACGAGTACATAAAATACATTCCCAAAAAGTAACTTTTTAAAAAATAATGATTCCTAGGGAAGTACTGTACTAACGTAACTAGAATTAATGAGCTCTGAATAAAGAACCCCCTCCCTATCACATTCCCATCAGTCCCTGCCCCAGTGAGCTTACAATCTAAGGTCCCTATCCCATTCCCAATCAGTCCCTGCCCAGTGAGCTTTACAATCTAAGGTCCTAATCCGCATTCCGCATCAGCCCCTGCCCCAGTCGAGCTTACAGATCTAAGGTCCCTATATACATTCCATCAGTCCCTGCCCACAGTCGAGCTTACAGTCCTAAGGTCTCCTATCCCATTCCCATCAGCCGCCCATGCCCAGTGAGCGTTACAGTCTAAGGTCCCTATCTCATTCCCATCAGCCCGCCCCAGTGAGCTGTACAAGATCTAAGGTCCCTATCCATTTCCCATCAGTGCCGTGCGCCAGGTGAGCTTACAATTAAGGCCCCAAAAACAAAAAAAGGGTAGAAAGATCCCATCCCCATTCCCGATCAGCCCCCTGCCGCCAGTGAGCTACAATCTAAGGTCCTATTCACCAATTCCATCAAGTCCCTGCCCCAGTGAGCTTACAGTGTAGAAAGGTCCGCTATCCATTCCTATCAGCCCCTAGCCCCCACGTGAGGCTTACAATCTAAGGTCCTATTCATTCCGATGCAGCCCCTGGCCCCAGTGAGCTTACAATCTAAGGGTCCCTATCCCATTGCCATCAACCCTGCCCCAGTGGGCTTACAACTAGTCTAATGTCCTTCGCCATTCTCCATCAGATCCCTGCCGCCCAGTGAGCTTACAGTCTAAGTCCGTATCCCATTCCCATCAGCCCTGCCGCGGGAGCTGTACAAACTAAGGTCCCTATCTGCCTTAACCATCAGCCGCCCTGCTCCCAGTGAGTCTTAGTCAATCTAAGGTCCCTGATCCCATTCCGCCATTGCAGCCCGCTGCCCGTGAGCTGCTTACAATCAGAGGTCGCCTATCCCTTCCCATTCAGCCCCTAGCCCGTGGCCCAGTGAGCTTACAATCTAAAGGTCCCTATCCCATTCCGCAATGCAGATCCCTGGCCGCCATGTGAGGCTTACAATCTAGGTCCCTATCACATTTGTTATCAGCCCTGGCCCCAGTGAGCTTACAATCTAAGGTGCCTATCACATCCCATCATCCTGGCCAGTGAGCCTTGCAATCTAAAGGTCCCATATCCCATTCCATCAGCCCCTGCCCCAGTTGAGCTGCACAATTAAGGTCCCTATCCCATTCGGCCAATCAGCCCCTGCCCCCAGTGAAGCTTACATCTAAAGGTCCCTCTTCCCATTCCCACTCAGCCCTGCGCCAGTTGAGGCCTTACAATGCTATGTGTAGGTCCCTATCAGGCCTATTCCCATCAGTCCCTGCCCCAGTGGGCTGTGACAATCTAAGGTCCCTATCACCATTCTCCAATCAGCCCTGCCGCAAGTGAGCTTACAATCTAAGGTCCCTATCTGCGCCATTCCATCAGGCCCCTGCCCCAGTGAGCTTTACAATGCTGAAGGTCCTATCCCATTCCCGATCAGTCCCTGGCGCCAGTGTAGCTTACATGCTAGAAGGTGCCCTGAATGCCGGGCCATTTCCCATCAGTCCCGCTGCCCAGTGAGCTTAAACAGATCTCAGAACGTCCCTATGGCACTACCACACATTGCTAGGGTCAATTTTTGTATGGGACGCAAGTTAACCCTGTCTGTAGTGGTATTTCTGATATTTTCGGGGGGTATGGGAGGAAACCAGGGGGTGTGATAGGAAAGGACAACGAGACCATCGTGAATGGTATCGATCTGTACAGGCCCTATGGGGCAACTAGAGGTGCTGTTTTCCTGACTGAACCTGGTGTCTTAGTACAGGGAATACTATGTGCGATAGTTTTATGGTATCTCCTGTACAGGCTATGGGCAAAGCTGTAGGGGTGCTGTTGTACCTGCTGAACTGTGCTTAGATATCAGGGGAATCCCCTATGTGCCATAGTTTATGGTATCTTCTCTGTACAGGCTTTAATGGGCAAAACTTAGGGGGCTGTTCCTGCTAATTGTGCTTAAGGCTACAGGGGATATCCCTATGTGCTCATCAGTTTTATGGTATCCATCTCTGTACAGGGCTAATGAGCGCAAACCTTTAGGGGCTGTTGTCCTGCTGAGATTGTTGCTTAGTGACAGGGAATCCCTATAGTGCCGATAAGTTTTATGGTAATCATCTCTTGTAACACAGGCTATGAGCACACTTAGGGGGCTGTCGCTGCTGAACTGTGGCTTAGTTACAGGGAATCCTAGTGTGCCATATTGGGGTTTTAATGGTATCTCTCTGTATCAGTGCTTAGTGGGCAAACTTAAGAGGAGCTTGTTCGCTGTGCTGAACTGTGCTTAGGTCACAAGGGGAATCCTATGTGTGCCATAGATTTCTGGCCGGGAGCGTGAAGCGATAGGCCGTGGTGTGAGGAGCCCCCTCCGAGTATGGTCAAGGCACTGGGCTGGGAGTCTGCATCGGGAAGTCGGTGTCTCAAAGAGGCGGTGCCGGTGCTGTTAACAGCAGGTTGTTTGGGAGCGGGGATTGAATGATTATCGGTGGGGATCTTGACGGCCCCGGGCGCGTTGTCAGTCCTGATGTGTCGAGGTTTTAGTGGTATCTCTCTGTGACTCGGCTTATTGGGCAAACTAGGGGGGCTGTTTCCTGCCTGAATTGTGCTTAGTACAGGGTAATCCCTATGTCCTATACGTGTTTAGTAGGTGTAATCGTCTCTGTATCAGGCTAGGGCAAGACTTAGGGGGCTGTGTTTTCCTGCTGAATTGTGCTTAGTACAGGGGGAATGCCCTATGTGCCATAGTTTATGGTACTTCTCTGTACCAGGCTGTATGAAGCAAACTTAGGAGGGCTGTTGGGCTGCTGAACTTGTGCTTAGTCAACGAGGGGAAGCCCTATTGTGCCATTAGGGTTCTTATGGTATCATCTCTGTACAGGCTATGGAGCAAACTTAGGGCGGGCTGTTCCTAGCTGAACTGTGCTTAGTAGCAGGGGAGATTCCCTTGTGCCATAGTTTTTATGGCTCTCTTACAGGCTATGGGCAAACTTAGGGCTGTTCCTGCCTGAATTGGTGCTTATCACAGGGTCCCTATGTGCCCATAGTTTTATGGTATCTCTTGTAGCAGGGCTATGGCAAACTTAGGTGGGCGTGTTTCCGTGGCCTGAACTGTGCTTAGTACAGGGGAATGCCCTATGTGTCAGTATAGTTTTTTATGGTATCTCTCTGTCAGCGCTATGAAGCAAACTTAGGGGGCTGTTTCCTTGCTGAATTGAGTGCTCTAAGTAAGGGGAAGTCCCTATGGCCATAGTTTTATGGTATCTCTCTGTATCAAGGCTATGAGCAAACTTAGGGGGCTTTCCTGGTATGCTGATTGTGGCTTAGTACAAGGGGAATTCCCTATGTCCATATGTTTTATGGTAGTCCTCCTCTGTACTATGGCTATCGGGCTAAAACTTAGGGGGGCTGTTCCTGCCTGAATTTGTGCTTAGTACAGGGGAACTACCTATGATGCCATGAGTTTTCATGGTTATCTCTGCAGTGTAATAGGCCGTTGGCAAACTTAGGGGGCTGTTCCTGCTGAAGTGTTGCCTTGAGTACAGGGGAATAGCCAGTTATGAGCAGAGTGTACGGCTTCATAAGTGAGGAGCTGCTATGGTATCCGAGGGCCCCCGTTACTAATGGAGTTGTAGTGAAGGGGAGGGGCTAGGAAGAGAATTTCGGCAGTGGGGCCTATACTCTGCAAGCGCTAGATGAAGTTTGCCACTGATTAGGTGGTTAGTTGGCGGGGGGGGGGGGGCTTGCATTTTCATTCGGCGCGACACGAGAGAACCCCGTCTGCTCATTAGGGATTCTCTCCTCGTAACTTGCCAGTTAATTGAAGCTAAAATGTTATCGAGGCAAAGCGCAGAACCCTGGACCAGTTAGCGAGGTCGGCGGGACGACGCCGGGCTTAGACCACAGTCGGACGAGCAAGGAGAGAGTGAAGGGGAATTTGGTATTTATAATAGACTGTGACATGCATAGCAGCATTGGGAAACTGTCTGTGACATCAGACGAGCGCTGCACTGCCAGCCGATCCTTTAAGCGCCGTATGTGCTATCGTAATCAGTCTCCTCGCTCTGCCACATGTGTTAGCGAGTCCCGATGAGTGCTGACGCTGGGACGGCTGATTTGGCCCCGAGTGACAAGCATTACTTCTGTTGATGCACCTTAAAGGGAAACTACTCGCAAACTATTATGCCTAAATGACAGAAAATATAGGCGACTGTCCCAATATCCATTCAATTCCTCATTCTTTTCCCTGCGACTGGCTGGTTCTGCTTCCTGATACAACTCCCAATTTCCATTCATTGCCCTCCTTCTCACTAGGGTTATAGTTTAGTTGTGTAAGCTTGACTGTGTCATGTCTCCTTTCCTTCCCTGCAGCTGACTTGGTTCTGACCCTGATACAATCTGCCACCAATATCCATTCATCCCTCATCTCTCACTGCGGTTTATAGTTATGTGTAACTGTCACTGTGTCTGTCCTTTCCTCCCTGCAACTGTGGTTCTGACTACCTGATAACAACTCCCACAATTTGCCGATTCAATCCTCCATTCTCCACTGGGTTTTTATAGTTATGTGTGAACTTCACTGTGTGATCTGTCCGCTTTCCCTTCCCTGCACTGCCTGGTTCATGACTCCTGATTACAACTCCCGCCAATTTCCATTCCAATGCCCTCATCTCACTGGTTTATAGTATAGTGTAACTGTCACTGTGTCTGTCCCTTTCCCTTCCCTGCATGCTGCTGTTTCTGACTCCTGTACAACTCCCCAATCATCCCATGCATTTCCCTCCATTCTCACTGGGATAGTTATGTGTAATCCTGTCACAGTGTCTGTCCCTTTCCCTTCCCTGGCACTGCCTGGTTTCTGAACTCCCGGATGACACTCCCCAATACGCAATTCATACCTCATTAATCAATGGGTTTATACTGTTATCGTGTAACTGTCACTGTGTCTGTCCCTCCTTTCTCTGCCTACCTTCACTGCTAGGTTCTGACTCCTGATTCACAACTGCCCCAATATCACATTCTCCCATTCTCAACTGGTTTGATAGTTATGGTGTAATGTCACTGTTCTGTCCCTTCCTTCCCTGCATGCGTGGTTCTGAACTCCTGATACAACCCCCGAATATCCATTCATTCCTCATTCTCTTCTCCTGACACTCGCTGGTTTCTGACTCCTGATACAACTCCCACAATTATCCATTCATGGTCCTCATTCTCTGTATGCCTGCACGTGCTCGTTCTGGACTTACCCTGATGCACAACTGCCCTCAATATCCCATATGCATTTCCTCATCTCTCACGTGGGTTTGTATAGTTATTGTGATGTAACTGTCACTGTGCGTGTCTGTGCCGTTTCCCCTGCACTGTGCTGAGTTCTGACTCCCTGAATATAACTCCCAATTTTCCATTCAATGTCCCTCAGTCTCACTGGGTTTATGGAGTTATGTCGTAACTGTCACGTGTGTCTGTACCCCTTTTATCTCACTCTCCCTGCACTGCTGGGGCTTTCTGACGTCTGTACAATCAACTCCCCAATGGATCCATGCTTCCTATCAATTCTCTACCTCTGCACGCTGGTTCTTGACTCCTGATGACAGACTCCAGAATATCGCATTTCATGATCCTCATTCTCTTCCCTGCACTGCTTGCTGTAACTCTAGACGTCCATGATACAACTGGCCCCCAATATCCATTCATTCCTTAACGCATTCTCCGTTCCTGCACATGCTGGTTCTGACTCCTGATACAACTCCCCAATAATCCATTCATTCCTCATTCTCGACTGGTTTATAGTTTGCGTGACTGTCACTGTGTCTGTCCTTTCCCTGCAACTCGGTTCTTGACTCCTGATACAGACTCCCCAGATTATCCATTCCGAGGTCGCCTAAATTGCCTGCCCGCAACTGCTGGTTCTGACTCCTGATAGGCCAACTCCCCAATACCCATCAATTTTCTCATTCTCAAACCTGGGTTTTATAAGTTATGTTGTAACTGTCACTCGAGTGTCTGTCCCTTTCCCTTCCCGGTGCAGTCCTTGGCTGAGTTTCTGACTCCTATATCGGCAACTTCGCAACATATATCGACTATATCATTTTGGCCTCATTCCTTCCCTGTCGAGCAGCTGGCTGGTTCTGGGACTCTGAACAACTTCCCATTCCATTCATTGCCTACATCTCACTGGGGTTTATTAGTTATACGGGTGTAACTGTCACCGTGAGGTGTCTGTCCCTTAGTTAGCCCTGCAACTGCTCGGTTCTGACTCCTGTACAACTCCCCAAATATCCATATCATGTCCTCATTCTCTCCCTGCAGCTGCTGGTTCCCTGACTCCTGATAGACAACTCCCCAAGATCCATTCATGTCCTCATTCTCACGGTGGGTTTATAGGGTTATGTGTAAACTGTCAACTGTGTCTGTCCCTTCCCTTAGCCTCTCAACTGCTGGTTCTGACTCCCGATGACAGACTCCCCATATCATGTCATTCCTCAGTTCTCTTATCCCTGCAGTCTGCTGGTTCTGACCTCCTTGATAACAACCCCCAATATCCATATCATTCTCTCATTTCTCATTCCCCTGCACTGCTGGTTCTGACTCCTGATACCAACTCCCGTCAAATATCCATGTCATGTCCTCATATCTCATCTGGGTTTATAGTTTAATGTGTACTGTCACTGGTGGTCTGTCGCCTTTCCCTCATACGTGCTGGTATTGCTGGACTCCTGGTATACAAGACTCCCCAAATACCATTCATGAAGATCCTAATTCTCTTCCCTGCACTTGCTGGTTCTGTACGTCCTGATACAACTCCCCCAATATTCTCATTTCATCTCCTCAGGTTCTCACCTGGGTTTAAGTAGTGCGGGTAGGTGTACTGTCAGCTTTGCTTGCAGGGTGGTGCATGGTTGGTATGACTGGTCTTGTCGCCTTTCCCTTCCCTTGGCAGGCTGGCTTGGGTCGATGACTCCTGTATAGGCAGCCACTCCCATAGGATATCCAATTTCCAATTCCCATGGGGTACTCACGTTTCCTGTGCCAGCTGCTGGTGTCTGACTCCTGAATACAACTCGCCGCAATATCCATGTTGATTCCTCATTACTCAACGTGGTGTTTATAGTATTGCTCGTAACTGTCAACTAGTGTCCTGTCCATGTTCCCTGCACTGTCATGGCTCTCTACCGTTCCTGGAATGACAACTTCCTCCCCAATATCCATTTCATGTAGGGGTCCATCCATTCTTCTTCGCTGCACTGCTGTTCTGCACGTCCTGATAGCGAGACTCCCAATATCCAGTTTGCATTCCTCAGTTCTCCTTCACCTTGCAGCATGCTGTGTCTCTGTAGCTCAGCTTTACGGACATATTGACAACTCGCCACTAATTCCATTACATGTCCTTGGCTCGCATTCTGCAACGTATGGGTTTTGTATAGTTTACTAGGTGTCAAGCTAGTCACAGTGGGTTTGGTCGGTGTCTGTCCACGCTTTCCCTTCCCTCCCTGCTGGTTCGACTCCTGATACAACTCCCCCAATATCCAGTTCATGTCCTCATTGCCAGGCTGGGTTTATAGTTAGTGTAACTGTCAGCTTGTGCGTCAGTGTCTGTCCCTTTCCCTTCCCTGCACTGCTGGTCTGACTCCTGAATACAACTCCCCCAATATCATTCATGTCCTCACTTCTCGTTCCTGCGACTGCTGGTCTCGTGACTCCTGATGACAACTCCCCAACTATTTCGCCATGGTCTCAATGTCCTCATTCTCTTTCCCGTGCACTGCTGGTTTCTGACTCTGATACAGACTGCGCGAATATCCATGTCATCCTCATTCTCACTGGTATAGTTATGTGAGGAACTGGTCACTATGTGTTGTCTGTGCCCTTTCCCCTTCCCTGCAGCTGGCTGGTTTCTTGAACTCCGGATACAACTCCACATTATCCATTCTTCCTTCATTCTCAGCTGGGTGTATTATAGTTATGTGGACGTGTCACGTGTCTGTCGGCCTGTTCCCTTACCGCTGCACTGCTGGGATGTCTGAACGTGCTGATGACACTCCCCAAAATATTCCATTGCATGGCCCTCATTCCACGTGTTATAGTTTGTGTAACTGTCACTGTGTCTGTCCTTTCCCTTCCCTGCACTGCTGGTTCTGACTCCTGATACAACTCCCCAATATCCATTCATCCTTCATTCTCACTGGGGTTTATAGTTATGTGTAACTGTCACTGTGTCTGTCCCTTTCCCTTCCCTGCACTGCTGGTTCTGACTCCTGATACAACTCCCCAATACCCATTCATCCCTCATTCTCACTGGGTTTATAGTTATGTGTAACTGTCACTGTGGTCTGTCCCTTTCCCTTCCCTGCACTGCTGGTTCTGACTCCTGATACAACTCCCCAATATCCATTCATTCCTCATTCTCACTGGGTTTATAGTTATGTGTAACTGTCACTGTGTCTGTCCCTTTCCCTTCCCTGCACTGCTGGTTCTGACTCCTGATACAACTCCCCAATATCCATTCATCCCTCATTCTCACTGGGTTTATAGTTATGTGTAACTGTCACTGTGTCTGTCCCTTTCCCTTCCCTGCACTGCTGGTTCTGACTCCTGATACAACTCCCCAATATCCATTCCTCTTGTTTGCCAAGGTTTGTTTAAATCTGAACTTTCTGGATAATTTCCCTTTAACAAATTAATTTCAAATGTAATTTCCCAGGATTCCATTTGCAGGTGATTGTCCCGGGGTTACGTTGCTTCAGATCCGTCAGTGCGATACAATCATCGCTTCCTATTGGGGGGCGGAGTCTCACATTGTCAAAGCAGAAACATTCTTTTTACTTGACATTTAGAAATGGCATTTTTGTGTCAGATTAAATATTTAGCATGTTCTTCATCTGCTCTCATTTCCCTACAGAAATAGGGGTTGGTAGCACTAGGTAGGTACCTAATATATAGGGGCAGAGACAGGGGAAAGTGTTGGGAGGGTTACTGCCTGCCCTGCTCTCATTTCCCTACAGAAATAGGGGTTGGTAGCACTAGGTAGGTACCTAATATATAGGGGCAGAGACAGGGGAAAGTGTTGGAAGGGTTACTGCCTGCCCTGCTCTCATTTCCCTACAGAAATAGGGGTTGGTAGCACTAGGTAGGTACCTAATATATAGGGGCAGAGACAGGGGAAAGTGTTGGAAGGGTTACTGCCTGCTCTGCTCTCATTTCCCTAACAGAAATAGGGGTTGGTAGCACTAGGTAGGTACCTAATATATAGGGGCAGAGACAGGGGAAAGTGTTGGAAGGGTTACTGCCTGCCCTGCTCTCATTTCCCTACAGAAATAGGGGTTGGTAGCACTAGGTAGGTACCTAATATATAGGGGCAGAGACAGGGGAAAGTGTTGGAAGGGTTACTGCCTGCCCTGCTCTCATTTCCCTACAGAAATAGGGGTTGGTAGCACTAGGTAGGTACCTAATATATAGGGGCAGAGACAGGGGAAAGTGTTGGAAGGGTTACTGCCTGTCCTGCTCTCATTTCCCTACAGAAATAGGGGTTGGTAGCACTAGGTAGGTACCTAATATATAGGGGCAGAGACAAGGGAAAGTGTTGGAAGGGTTACTGCCTGCCCTGCTCTCATTTCCCTACAGAAATAGGGGTTGGTAGCACTAGGTAGGTACCTAATATATAGGGGCTGAGACAGGGGAAAGTGTTGGAAGGGTTACTGCCTGCCCTGCTCTCATTTCCCTACAGAAATAGGGGTTGGTAGCACTAGGTAGGTACCTAATATATAGCGGCAGAGACGGGGAAAGTGTTGGGAGGGTTACTGCCTGCCCTGCTCTCATTTCCCTACAGAAATAGGGGTTGGTAGCACTAGGTAGGTACCTAATATATAGGGGCAGAGACGGGGAAAGTGTTGGAAGGGTTACTGCCTGCCCTGCTCTCATTTCCCTACAGAAATAGGGGTTGGTAGCACTAGGTAGGTACCTAATATATAGGGGCAGAGACGGGGAAAGTGTTGGAAGGGTTACTGCCTGCCCTGCTCTCATTTCCCTACAGAAATAGGGGTTGGTAGCACTAGGTAGGTACCTAATATATAGCGGCAGAGACGGGGAAAGTGTTGGAAGGGTTACTGCCTGCCCTGCTCTCATTACCCTACAGAAATAGGGGTTGGTAGCACTAGGTAGGTACCTAATATATAGCGGCAGAGACGGGGAAAGTGTTGGAAGGGTTACTGCCTGCCCTGCTCTCATTTCCCTACAGAAATAGGGGTTGGTAGCACTAGGTAGGTACCTAATATATAGCGGCAGAGACAGGGGAAAGTGTTGGGAGGGTTACTGCCTGCCCTGCTCTCATTTCCCTACAGAAATAGGGGTTGGTAGCACTAGGTAGGTACCTAATATATAGGGGCAGAGACAGGGGAAAGTGTTGGAAGGGTTACTGCCTGCTCTGCTCTCATTTCCCTACAGAAATAGGGGTTGGTAGCACTAGGTAGGTACCTAATATATAGCGGCAGAGACAAGGGAAAGTGTTACTACAGATAGAGGGGTCAGTAGCAGTAGGTAGGTACCTACTCAGCAGTGCATTTGGGCCTCTCGTCAGACATGTTTGGATCCCACATGTTGCTGTGTCGCAGGCTGCGAGTGGTTAATGGCTGGGGGTGAGTCCGTGCAGCAGAAGCCTCTGGCCGGGCCCCATGTCATCAACACAGACTGTAACTCAGAGGAACATGTTTATTTAGAAACAGATTACATATGGTTACACGCTACTCTCTTCCCTATCCCCGGGGAGCAGTGCAGCGTGGGTAACATGGGAGCGCGGGGTGGGACTGCACACGCAATAAATGCACATTATTATTATTATTATGGCGTTCGTCCCACACTCAGGCTCTCATTGACCATAGAGGCAGGTGGAGAGCTGCAGAGCATGCTGGGAGTTGTAGTTTAACAGCATCCACAGACCCACACATTCCAGATTAATGTTCTAGACTCCAGAGAGCGTGAACTCAGGGCAGAATAATGGAGGCTTCCGGGGGCGCCGAGCCTGGAACAGATACATCCATCATACAGTTATTTAAACAAGGGGGAAAAATGTGCTGCCGGAGCCCACGGAGACTGTGTGGTCCCCTCACATTCTGTTCCATCAGATCCTATCAGTGGCTCAAGTGGGTTCCGCTGATACTGTGCAGAGACAGGTCCGACGTACAGCCGGGTTAACCCCTTCACTGCCACGTTCGCCTATATTGGTACAGTGTTTCCTTAATACCCCCTAGTGTAAATGATAAGGATATTAGACGTCACTGAGGAGTTCCCTGACCATATAAAGTAATGACCAACGTGTATGTCTAAATAAGCACTTCATTCCCTACTAAATCAAAAGAGGCCAATTTATTCCCAGTGCCAAAGGCATGTAAGTTCCCTTAGACGTAAACTAGAGGCCTAACTGCCAGAAATACAAACGTGGAATTGGCACTGTATTTATCTGCTGTGGGTTCTGGGGTATTATACATGGAATTGGCACTGTATTTATCCCGCTGTGGGTTCTGGGGTATTATACATGGAATTGGCACTGTATTTATCTGCTGTGGGTTCTGGGGTATTATACATGGAATTGGCACTGTATTTATCTGCTGTGGGTTCTGGGGTATTATACATGGAATTGGCACTGTATTTATCCCGCTGTGGGTTCTGGGGTATTATACATGGAATTGGCACTGTATTTATCCCGCTGTGGGTTCTGGGGTATTATACATGGAATTGGCACTGTATTTATCTGCTGTGGGTTCTGGGGTATTATACATGGAATTGGCACTGTATTTATCTGCTGTGGGTTCTGGGGTATTATACATGGAATTGGCACTGTATTTATCCCGCTGTGGGTTCTGGGGTATTATACATGGAATTGGCTCTGTATTTATCTGCTGTGGGTTCTGGGGTATTATACATGGAATTGGCACTGTATTTATCCTGCTGTGGGTTCTGGGGTATTATACATGGAATTGGCACTGTATTTATCCTGCTGTGGGTTCTGGGGTATTATACATGGAATTGGCATTGTATTTATCTGCTGTGGGTTCTGGGGTATTATACATGGAATTGGCACTGTATTTATCCTGCTGTGGGTTCTGGGGTATTATACATGGAATTGGCACTGTATTTATCCTGCTGTGGGTTCTGGGGTATTATACATGGAATTGGCACTGTATTTATCCTGCTGTGGGTTCTGGGGTATTATACATGGAATTGGCACTGTATTTATCCTGCTGTGGGTTCTGGGGTATTATACATGGAATTGGCACTGTATTTATCCCACTGTGGTTCTGGGGTATTATACATGAATTGGCACTGTATTATCCCGCTGTGGGTTCTGGGGTATTATACATGGAATTGGCACTGTATTTATCCCGCTGTGGGTTCTGGGGTATTATACATGGAATTGGCACTGTATTTATCCTGCTGTGGGTTCTGGGGTATTATACATGGAATTGGCACTGTATTTATCCTGCTGTGGGTTCTGGGGTATTATACATGGAATTGGCACTGTATTTATCCCGCTGTGGTTCTGGGGTATTATACATGGAATTGGCCACTGTATTTATCCTGCTGTGGGTTCTGGGGTATTATACATGGAATTGCACTGTATTTATCTGCTGTGGGTTCTGGGTATTATACATGAATTGGCACTATATTTATCCTGCTGTGGGTTCTGGGGTATTATACATGGGAATTGGCACTGTATTTTATCCTGCTGTGGGTTCTGGGGGTATTATACATGGAATTGGCACTGTATTTATCCTGCTGTGGGTTCTGGTATTATACATGGAATTGGCACTGTATTTATCCTGCTGTGAGTTCTGGGGTATTATACATGGAATTGGCACTGTATTTATCTGCTGTGGGTTCTGGGGTATTATACATGGAATTGGCGCTGTATTATCCCGCTGTGGTTCTGGGGTATTATACATGGAATTGGCACTGTATTTATCTGCTGTGGGTTCTGGGTATTATACATGGAATTGGCACTGTATTTATCCTGCTGTGGGTTCTGGGGTATTATACATGGAATTGGCACTGTTTCCTTGAGTTGGTTAATGATGCCTTTGCTGTGGAGTTCTGGGGTATTATACATGGAATTGGCACTGTATTTATCTGCTGTGGGTTCTGGGTATTATACATGGAATTGGCACTGTATTTATCCTGCTGTGGTTCTGGGGTATTATACATGGAATTGGCACTGTATTTATCCTGCTGTGGGTTCTGGGTATTATACATGGAATTGGCACTGTATTTATCCTGCTGTGGGTTCTTGGGGGTATTATACATGGAATTGGCACTGTATTTATCCTGCTGTGGGTTCTGGGGGTTATTATACATGGAATTGGCACTGTATTTATCCTGCTGTGGGTTCTGGGGTATTATACATGGAATTGGCACTGTATTATCCTGCTGTGGGTCTGGGGTATTATACATGGAATTGGCACTGTATTTATCCTGCTGTGGGTTTCTGGGGTATTATAACATGGAATTGGCACTGTATTTATCCTGCTGTGGGTTCTGGGGTATTATATCATGGAATTGGCACTGTATTTTCCTGCTGTGGGTTCTGGGGTATTATATATGGAATTGGCACTGTATTTATCCTGTGTGGGTTCTGGGGTATTATAACATGGAATTGGCACTGTATTTATCCTGCTGTGGGTTCTGGGGTATTATACATGGAATTGGCACTGTATTTTATCCTGCTGTGGGTTCTGGGGTTATTATACATGGAATTGGCACTGTATTTATCTGCTGTGGGTTCTGGGGTATTATACATGGAATTGGCACTGTATTTATCCTGCTGTGGGTTCTGGGGTATTATACATGGAATTGGCACTGTATTTATCTGCTGTGGGTTCTGGGGTATTATACATGGAATTGGCACTGTATTTATCCTGCTGTGGGTTCTGGGGTATTATACATGGAATTGGCACTGTATTTATCCTGCTGTGGGTTCTGGGGTATTTTCAAAAGTAAAGTTACACATTTTTGTACTGTTGCAGAGAAAACAAATTAGAAACATGTGCTGTCATGGATAGTTATTTAGACAGTCAAGGACATTGAAGGGTTATTAAAGGGGGGGTAAGTAATACACAGACTGCTCTTTAATGGCACTTTGGGAAGGAGGTGTCTGGGGAAGCGCATAGTGGAACTGAATGAAAACACACACACAGCAACACTTGCACAGAGATGGGGTTTGGCTGCAGAGCTCACCACTCGCACACACACTCACATACACACACACATATACACACTTACATACACACTCATACACATACACACATATACACACTCACATACACTCATATACACACTCACATACACACTCACATACACACATATACACACTCACATACACACTCACATACACACTTACATACACACTCACATACACACATATACACACTCACATACACACACACATATACACACTCACATACACACACACATACACACTTACATACACACTTACATACACACACACATATACACACTTACATACACACTTACATACACACTCACATACACACATATACACACTCACATACACACTTACATACACACATATACACACTCACATACACACTTACATACACACATATACACACTCACATACACACTTACATACACACATATACACACTCACATACACACTCACATACACACATATACACACTCACATACACACTTACATACACACATATACACACTTACATACACACACACATACACACTTACATACACACTTACATACACACACACATATACACACTTACATACACACTTACATACACACTCACATACACACATATACACACACACATATACACACTTACATACACACTTACATACACACATATACACACTTACATATACACACTCATACACACATATACACACTCACATACACACTCACATACACACTCACATACACACTCACATACACACTCACATACACACTTACATACACACTCATACACATACTCACATACACACTCACATACACACTCACATACACACTTACATATACACTTACATACACACTCATACACATACTCACATACACACTCACATACACACACACATATACACACTTACATACACACTTACATACACACTCACATACACACATATACACACTTACATATACACACTCATACACACATATACACACTCACATACACACTCACATACACACTCACATACACACTCACATACACACTCACATACACACTTACATACACACTCATACACATACTCACATACACACTCACATACACACTCACATACACACTTACATACACACTCATACACATACTCACATACACACTCACATACACACTTACATACACACTCACATACACACATATACACACTCACACACATATACACACTTACATATACACACTCAAACACATACACACTCACATACACACTCACACTCACATACACACTTACATACATACACACACACACACACACACACACTCACATATACACACTCACATACACACTTACATACATACACACACACACTCACATATACACACTCACATACACACTTACATACATACACACACACTCACATATACACACTCACATACACACTTACATACATACACACACACACACACACACTCACATATACACACTCACATACACACTTACATACACACTCATACACATACACACATATACACACTTACATACACACTCACATACACACATATACACACTCACACACATATACACACTTACATATACACACTCAAACACATACACACTCACATACACACTCACACTCACATACACACTTACATACACACACTCACATATACACACACTCACATATACACACACTCACATATACACACACTCACATATACACACACTCACTGTACATACACACACACGAAAAAGCTCACACTCACATATACACACTTACATACACACTCGCACACTCTCATACACTCTAACAAGCTCACACTCATACACACTCACATGGGCTAATGGATTCCAGATGGGGCCGCTCTTGCTTTCCTGGCTGTGAGAGGGAGAGAGCTGTCTGCCCCCCGCCTGCCTGGCACCTCTCTAATGCACCATAAACTTGGCCAGGGAGCTTGGGGCAGGTGTCAAATAAAACACAAGGAGGCCGAGGTGCAGGGCCCGGGGGGGGGGGGTACTGGGGGGTACGGGCAGCTAATGAGAGCGCAGCACCTATGTATCAGCAGTGGGGAAAATATATATATTCTACCTCTGCAGATGATGTACCTGTTTGTGGGAGACTCATTTATTTAACCCCTTCTATAGCTACTTATTTTGCAAAGTTTGACCCACTGGGCTCTCCGTATTCCTCTACCTATTCACTGATACTCATACTGTAGTGTAGCATGATGATGATGATGATGATGATGATGATGATGATGATGAAGAGCTGACGAGGAGCTGTTAAAGGTTTCCTGCCTATGGTGCCATTAGTTGGGTATCCAATCAGTATGGCAGCTAAATATCTTGCCTTGGGTACCCCTGGCACATCACTGCCCATTATTGTATTAACCCGGGGCACAAAAAGGGTCGGTGCCATGTTAGCAAGTGGCACATATTGGAGACAGCTATAGATGGAACCCGATGGAATGTTCTAGTCTCTCCTCTACCTCTGTTCCCCAGGACACAGCGAGATCAACTGTGAGGGGTACAGGTGCCCATAGGCAGTGCCCGACTCACAAGGGGTTAAAATCCGTTCCTGCTGCTAAGCCGGTGCCAACCAAGTCTGTGGGTAAGTGCCAGCTGGGATCTGCTCTGTGTTCTCTGGCACAGCGGCCTGGGTGTTCCCTCCATGGGCTCAGTGACTCACAGAGACAGACAGTGTCCCATGGATAATCTGGGGTCCAGCGGGGGGGCCGCAATGCAGTCATTCTGGGCTGGGGGGGCCCCTTATTCACCAGCCGGATCATATCTCAGAACTGTGTCTCCTGATAGGGCTGGAAAGCAGAGAGCATTTTGGGGTGACCCTATAGAAAGGTAAGCAATTCAGAACAAAGGAGACCAATTGCAAATGTGCACAATTGATTTCAATCAAGCAACAAGGCAATTCTTGGGTCATCGACCCCCATGATAGTTACATATTGAATGGACAGGCCATGGGCATCAGGGAAAATGGGTATAAACTGAGGCAAAATGGCACCAAATAGAACAATTTGGCTTCTCTGGGCCTTAAAAGTGCAAAATAACATAAAATATAGAGGGTGAATAGATGGATGAACATTGGCTTCTTAGAGGGGATACACATGTAATCGTGGGGTCCCTTACATCGGATCAGTGCCACTCATTCAGGATATAACGCTGCCGTTTAGCTGCCAGTTAGCCGATTCCTTGCAGTACCACCTCTCGCCACTCGTAGCCAACAGCGAGTGTCAGCCATAGAGAATCCACAGAACAGCGCCACAACCTGAAGCATTGATGGCTGACTTGCAATGGAGCCTGAATTAATTATTAAAGAAATGGGAAAAATAAAAATCTATTCAGTAGTCGCTCGTGACAGTTCAGGCCCCGGGGCAGATGAGGAGGTGCCGTCACTTGTCTCGGCCAGACAGCTGTGGGGAGAAACCCAAACTTGCCCCCCTCTATATACACACAGGGGCCCTTCCTCTGTTGTTCCACACATCACAGGCGCAGCCTCTGCTAAATAAACACCCCACCGCCATGTGTTTCCAATAACACCTCCATTATTTTTAGATGCTCTAACTGGGCCGGGGACCAGGGATACACAATGGTGGGAGACACGGGGTGGTAAACACTGAGGTGTCAAATACACAGGCTACAATATTTAACCCCTTCAGTGCCAAGATCATCACTGGAGGAAAAACGACTGCCCTCCTTATTAACAGCATCTAGAAGTACCAGGTATAGTAGGGAGAGATGGTGCCTATAGTAGCAGTGGGATAATAGCCTCTGGGAAGGGACTGGGGCTGTGGGATAGCAGGTATAGTAGGGAGAGATGGTGCCTATAGTAGCAGTGGGGGGATAATAGCCTCTGGGAAGGGACTGGGGCTGTGGGATAGCAGGTATAGTAGGGAGAGATGGTGCCTATAGTAGCAGTGGGATAATAGCCTCTGGGAAGGGACTGGGGCTGTGGGATAGCAGGTATAGTAGGGAGAGATGGTGCCTATAGTAGCAGTGGGGGGGGGGGGATAATAGCCTCTGGGAAGGGACTGGGGCTGTGGGATAGCAGGTATAGTAGGGAGAGATGGTGCCTATAGTAGCGGTTGGGAGATATAGCCTCTGGGAAGGGACTGGGGCTGTGGGATAGCAGGTATAGTAGGGAGAGATGGTGCCTATAGTAGCAGTGGGGGATAATAGCCTCTGGGAAGGGACTGGGGCTGTGGGATAGCAGGTATAGTAGGAGAGATGGTGCCTATAGTAGCAGTGGGGGGATAATAGCCTCTGGGAAGGGACTGGGGCTGTGGGATAGCAGGTATAGTAGGGAGAGATGGTGCCTATAGTAGCAGTGGGGGATAATAGCCTCTGGGAAGGGACTGGGGCTGTGGGATAGCAGGTATAGTAGGGAGAGATGGTGCCTATAGTAACAGTGGGGGGATAATAGCCTCTGGGAAGGGACTGGGGCTGTGGGATAGCAGGTATAGTAGGGAGAGATGGTGCCTATAGTAGCAGTGGGGGGATAATAGCCTCTGGGAAGGGACTGGGACTGTGGGATAGCAGGTATAGTAGGGAGAGATGGTGCCTATAGTAGCAGATGGGGGGGATAATAGCCTCTGGGAGGGACTGGGGCTGTTGGGATACGCAAGGTTATAGTCAGGGAGAGATGGTGCCTTATAGTAGCAGTGGGGGGATAATAAGCCTCTGGGAAGGGACTGGGGCTGGGGAGTAGCAGGTATAGTAGGGAGAGATGGTGCCTATAGTAGCAGTGGGGGGATATATGGCCCCCTTGGGAAGGGACCTGGGGCTGTGGATAGCAGGTAATAGTAGGGGAAGATGGTGCCTAAGTAACAGTGGGGGGATAAATGAGCCTCTGGGAAAGGGACTGGGGGCTGTGAGATACAGCAGGTATAGTAGGGAAGAGATGGTGCCATATAGTAGCCAGTGGGGATAATAGCCTCTGGGTAAGGGCTGGGGCTGGTGGGATAGCAGGTATAGTAGGGAGAGATGGTGCCTATAGTAGCAGTGGGGGGATAATAGCCTCTGGGAAGGGACTGGGGCTGTGGGATAGCAGGTATAGTAGGGAGAGATGGTGCCTATAGTTAGCAGTGGGGGGGATAATAGCCTCTGGAAGGGACTGGGGCTGTGGGATAGCAGGTATAGTAGGGAGAGATGGTGCCTATAGTAGCAGTGGGGGATAATAGCCTCTGGGAAGGGACTGGGGCTGTGGGATAGCAGGTATAGTAGGGAGAGATGGTGCCTATAGTAGCAGTGGGATAATAGCCTCTGGGAAGGGACTGGGGCTGTGGGATAGCAGGTATAGTAGGGAGAGATGGTGCCTATAGTAGCAGTGGGGGGATAATAGCCTCTGGGAAGGGACTGGGGCTGTGGGATAGCAGGTATAGTAGGGAGAGATGGTGCCTATAGTAGCAGTGGGGGGGATAATAGCCTCTGGGAAGGGACTGGGGCTGTGGGATAGCAGGTATAGTAGGGAGAGATGGTGCTTATAGTAGCAGTGGGGGGATAATAGCCTCTGGGAAGGGACTGGGGCTGTGGGATAGCAGGTATAGTAGGGAGAGATGGTGCCTATAGTAGCAGTGGGGGGATAATAGCCTCTGGGAAGGGACTGGGGCTGTGGGATAGCAGGTATAGTAGGGAGAGATGGTGCCTATAGTAGCAGTGGGGGGATAATAGCCTTAGTAAGACAATACACTAAATATCTTTATAACCAATAAAAAGAAAGGATAGAAGCCGCTGCAGAGCTGGTTCCATTGGGTCGGCCCCCCATTCGGGGCAGATTGGGGGGGTATTTGTGGCTAAATAAAGAGACGTGAGTAGGGAGAGACCGCATGTTCGTGGCTGCAGAATAAACATCCGACAGTTCAGTATAAATAGCCCAAAGCTCGGGCCGTGGGGGTCACAGTGGGGACGGAGCCCGGAAGAGACACTTAATGCCGGGGGTTGATCACAATTTCAGACGTGGATTTGGTGCTTTAAACCCCAGTGGCACAAACCCACGTAAATATATATAATAATAAATAATATGTAGGGGGGTTCTGTTCGGCTTCTGTTACTGGACTGGGTGGGACTGGACCGGGAAAAAACCTGACCGATCCCTAACAGCGCTGCCCTGGTACCCAGAGGGGTTGTGGGGGCCACAGCGGGGGTCCCTTGGGGGGTGTGGGCCTGTACCCCCATTCCGACCCTGTATGTGTATATACTCATTTTTCCATCTTTTGCCATGGCTAACCCTGGGCAGTGAGGCGGGGCACGATGTTACTGGGCGGGGCTATGATGGCCCAATCAATCTGACAGAGCAGGGCCGGACTGGGACACTCCCACAAGCCGCAGGTCTCCCGCCCCCAACGCGCTAAAGGTAAGTTTAAATTATGCGCCTTTGGGGGAGGGGTTACACAGGTGGTGGGGGGCCCCTGTGGGGGGGTGTGAAGGCCATGGCGGGGCTCCTTGGGAGGTGCAGGGGCCCCTGAGTTAGCAGCCCCAGTGGCCCCTGCACTCCCCACTTCTTCCCGGTTTTCTAAATTGGGGTGGTCTATCTATCTATCTATCATCTGGAAGATTTAAACTATGGGGTTAGACTGTCAGGGTTGGGGTTGTTTTCTCTGGAAAAGAGGCGCTTGCGAGGGGACATGATTACTCTGTACAAGTACATTAGAGGGGATTATAGGCAGTTGGGGGATGTTCTTTTTTCCCATAAAAACAATCAGCGCACCAGAGGCCCCCCCTTTAGATTAGAGGAACAGAGCTTCCATTTGAAGCAGCGTAGGGGGTTCCTCACGGTGAGGGCAGTGAGGGGGTTGGGGAATGCCCTGCCGGGGGATGTTGGGTAGGGGGTTCCTCACGGTGAGGGCAGTGAGGGGGTTGGGGAATGCCCTGCCGGGGGATGTTGGGTAGGGGGTTCCTCACGGTGAGGGCAGTGAGGGGGTTGGGGAATGCCCTGCCGGGGGGTGTTGGGTAGGGGGTTCCTCACGGTGAGGGCAGTGAGGGGGTTGGGGAATGCCCTGCCGGGGGATGTTGGGTAGGGGGTTCCTCACGGTGAGGGCAGTGAGGGGGTTGGGGAATGCCCTGCCGGGGGATGTTGGGTAGGGGGTTCCTCACGGTGAGGGCAGTGAGGGGGTTGGGGAATGCCCTGCCGGGGGATGTTGGGTAGGGGGTTCCTCACGGTGAGGGCAGTGAGGGGGTTGGGGAATGCCCTGCCGGGGGATGTTGGGTTGGGGGTTCCTCACGGTGAGGGCAGTGAGGGGGTTGGGGAATGCCCTGCCGGGGGGTGTTGGGTAGGGGGTTCCTCAGGGTGAGGGCAGTGAGGGGGTTGGGGAATGCCCTGCCGGGGGGTGTTGGGTAGGGGGTTCCTCACGGTGAGGGCAGTGAGGGGGTTGGGGAATGCCCTGCCGGGGGATGTTGGGTAGGGGGTTCCTCACGGTGAGGGCAGTGAGGGGGTTGGGGAATGCCCTGCCGGGGGATGTTGGGTAGGGGGTTCCTCACGGTGAGGGCAGTGAGGGGGTTGGGGAATGCCCTGCCGGGGGATGTTGGGTAGGGGGTTCCTCACGGTGAGGGCAGTGAGGAGGTTGGGGAATGCCCTGCCGGGGGATGTTGGGTAGGGGGTTCCTCACGGTGAGGGCAGTGAGGGGGTTGGGGAATGCCCTGCCGGGGGATGTTGGGTTGGGGGTTCCTCACGGTGAGGGCAGTGAGGGGGTTGGGGAATGCCCTGCCGGGGGGTGTTGGGTAGGGGGTTCCTCAGGGTGAGGGCAGTGAGGGGGTTGGGGAATGCCCTGCCGGGGGGTGTTGGGTAGGGGGTTCCTCACGGTGAGGGCAGTGAGGGGGTTGGGGAATGCCCTGCCGGGGGATGTTGGGTAGGGGGTTCCTCACGGTGAGGGCAGTGAGGGGGTTGGGGAATGCCCTGCCGGGGGATGTTGGGTAGGGGGTTCCTCACGGTGAGGGCAGTGAGGGGGTTGGGGAATGCCCTGCCGGGGGATGTTGGGTAGGGGGTTCCTCACGGTGAGGGCAGTGAGGGGGTTGGGGAATGCCCTGCCGGGGGGTGTTGGGTAGGGGGTTCCTCACGGTGAGGGCAGTGAGGGGGTTGGGGAATGCCCTGCCGGGGGATGTTGGGTAGGGGGTTCCTCACGGTGAGGGCAGTGAGGGGGTTGGGGAATGCCCTGCCGGGGGGTGTTGGGTAGGGGGTTCCTCACGGTGAGGGCAGTGAGGGGGTTGGGGAATGCCCTGCCGGGGGATGTTGGGTAGGGGGTTCCTCACGGTGAGGGCAGTGAGGGGGTTGGGGAATGCCCTGCCGGGGGATGTTGGGTAGGGGGTTCCTCACGGTGAGGGCAGTGAGGGGGTTGGGGAATGCCCTGCCGGGGGTGTTGGGTAGGGGGTTCCTCACGGTGAGGGCAGTGAGGGGGTTGGGGAATGCCCTGCCGGGGGATGTTGGGTAGGGGGTTCCTCACGGTGAGGGCAGTGAGGGGGTTGGGGAATGCCCTGCCGGGGGATGTTGGGTAGGGGGTTCCTCACGGTGAGGGCAGTGAGGGGGTTGGGGAATGCCCTGCCGGGGGATGTTGGGTAGGGGGTTCCTCACGGTGAGGGCAGTGAGGGGGTTGGGGAATGCCCTGCCGGGGGATGTTGGGTTGGGGGTTCCTCACGGTGAGGGCAGTGAGGGGGTTGGGGAATGCCCTGCCGGGGGGTGTTGGGTAGGGGGTTCCTCAGGGTGAGGGCAGTGAGGGGGTTGGGGAATGCCCTGCCGGGGGATGTTGGGTAGGGGGTTCCTCACGGTGAGGGCAGTGAGGGGGTTGGGGAATGCCCTGCCGGGGGGTGTTGGGTAGGGGGTTCCTCAGGGTGAGGGCAGTGAGGGGGTTGGGGAATGCCCTGCCGGGGGATGTTGGGTAGGGGGTTCCTCAGGGTGAGGGCAGTGAGGGGGTTGGGGAATGCCCCTAGTGATGGGGTAATGGCAGACTCTGTTAATGCCTATAAGAGGGGCCTGGATGAGTTCTTGATCAATCAGAATATCCAAGGCTATTGTGATACTAATATCTACAGTTAGTATTACTGGTTGTATATATATAGTTTATGTATGTGAGTGTATAGATTGGTAGGTGTGGGTTGGGTGTGCTGGGTTTACTTGGATGGGTTGAACTTGATGGACACTGGTCTTTTTTCAACCCTATGTAACTATGTAACTATGTAACTATCTATCTATCTCTCTACCTCTCTTTCTATCTCTTATCTATCATCTATCTATCTCTCTATCTATCTCTCTTTCTATCTCTCTTTCTATCTCTTATCTATCATCTATCTATCTCTCTATCTATCTCTCTTTCTATCTCTCTTTCTATCTCTTATCTATCATCTATCATCTATCTATCTATCTATCTATCTATCTATCATCTATCTATCATCTATCTATCTCTCTATCTATCTCTCTTTCTATCTCTCTTTCTATCTCTTATCTATCATCTATCTATCTATCTATCTATCTATCTATCTCTCTATTTATCTATCTATCTCTATCTATCTATCTATCTATCTATCTATCTATCTATCTATCTATCTATCTATCTATCTATCTCTATCTATCTATCTCTTATCTATCTATCTATCTATCTATCTATCTTTCTATGTGTGTGTGTGTGTATATAAGTAGGTATATATATATATATAGATGGGGGGGTATCAGTCTGATTCCCCGTGGGGCCCAGTTCTGCTGATTCGGGCCACATTTCTCCCCATACAGGTGATGCCCCCGCCTGTTGCCCATTGGGCTCACTGACCAGCCCGCGGCTACCAAATGAGCAAAGTGACAGGGGAAATAATCTGGGTGCTTACGGTGTTTCGGCGGCGGGTGTGACCCTCTGAATGGCCCTTTGTCTCCGGCCGGGGGGCACCTTCCTGGGCAATCGATAACATTTCAAGGGTTTGAAAGGAAAAATCCTTTGATGGAGAGGGAACCACCCCTCCATCTCCACATGGAACCCACACATGACAAACCCCAAGCAATTGGTCCCGGGCTATTGGCCCCCAATGACTGCGGCCCCTGGGCAGAACATTCATACAGAGCCGCCCATGTTGGGCTTTGATCAGGAGGTGGAAAGCGCCAAAAAGCCCATTGTTAGGAACCAAAGCCGGGGCGTGAGGGGCCCACCCAACGGGGCCCTGTGATCGGCCAAGGGCGGAGCTTAGAGCCTCCAGCTTAACCCACTGTGTCCTTGGGCTCACCTGTGCCTCTCTTATACCAGTATTTGGGTCTATTGATGGTGTGGCCAAACGGATCTTGGTACCATTCTCAGCGTCTGGGTCTCACACCTCCTGGTTCTGACTCATTTATTCACTCCACCTGAATCACTATTTGCTCCTGAATTCCCAGCATGCACGTGGCCATTGAGTGCTTCATTCTACAGGCCCCTATCACTGTTGGGCTCATGAAAGAAATAAGTGCAAAGTCTAGTAACCCATAGCAACCAATCAGCAGGTACCACTTACTGGCTCTGTTATACAGATAGCTAGAATCTCAGCCATAAAGCAGGGCAGGACTGCTGCTTACAATGGGGGGGGGATCAGATAGGGTCTGTGCCACTGTGACAGAATGCTCTGTTATACAGATAGCTAGAATCTCAGCCATAAAGCAGGGCAGGACTGCTGCTTACAATGGGGGGATCAGATAGGATCTGTGCCACTGTGACAGAATGCTCTGTTATACAGATAGCTAGAATCTCAGCCATAAAGCAGGGCAGGACTGCTGCTTACAATGGGGGGATCAGATAGGATCTGTGCCACTGTGACAGAATGCTCTGTTATACAGATAGCTAGAATCTCAGCCATAAAGCAGGGCAGGACTGCTGCTTACAATGGGGGGATCAGATAGGATCTGTGCCACTGTGACAGAATACTCTGTTATACAGATAGCTAGAATCTCAGCCATAAAGCTGGGCAGGACTGCTGCTTACAATGGGGGGGATCAGATAGGATCTGTGCCACTGTGACAGAATGCTCTGTTATACAGATAGCTAGAATCTCAGCCATAAAGCAGGGCAGGACTGCTGCTTACAATGGGGGGGATCAGATAGGATCTGTGCCACTGTGGCAGAATGCTCTGTTATACAGATAGCTAGAATCTCAGCCATAAAGCAGGGCAGGACTGCTGCTTACAATGGGGGGGATCAGATAGGATCTGTGCCACTGTGACAGAATACTCTGTTATACAGATAGCTAGAATCTCAGCCATAAAGCAGACTGCAGTTGTCCCACATTACAGTCAGAAATAAAATTTGTGAGTATTTGGATGATTTTTCGGGCCACGGATCTCACTGCCATTTGGTGCTGAGTCTCAGCCATGAATGTTTAACCCTTAGGAGCCTGCGTGGCACAGTGCGTACACAAGCGCCAGTGTTAGCGGGTCATTTTCCACTTGGCACAAACAATACCGGGATACAATGGAATTCATTGCTCAGCTCCGGGCGCTAATTCGGCCCATCTGGAGCAATGCACTTCAGGTGCCAAACGCCCCCCTAACGCCGGCCCTATCTCCCCCACAAGCAGAGCTTTGTGCCCAGAAAGTCAAGCTGCCCTCCCATGCAGAGCGCCAGCCATGCCAAGGTAGATTTGCTCAGCCGGCCAGCCGTTCCACACATGTAAGGGGATCATTGATTGCGCCGAGCGAGACCCCCGGCCAGCCCCCCCCCACTCCCTTTCCTGGCACTGTAACTGGCAATAAGTGAAGGGATATTTATTGCCCAGCACACACTGACACATACTGAAATGTTTAGCCCATCCCTCCCCAGCCATAAAATATAAGAGTTGGCCCACTCTCCCCGTAATAAAACAGCCCCTTCCCTCGTTCTGAGCCCCCCAGGCTCCATAAATCTCACTTTCCCAAGAATGAGCTAAACAGCTTTCCCCTGTTACAGAAACGCTGCCTTTTTATATTCCCCTTCCTCCTCCTCCTCCTCCTCCTCCTCATTCCCCCTCCCCAGGCTCCATGTTGTTTCAGCCAAGGCAAAGTCATATCCTTCCAAGGCAAAGTATTGCTAAAAATACAAGTCTCAGCTTTTACAGCTCGTTGCTAGGTTTAGGAACCCTAGCAACCAGGCATGTGATTAAGGCTGAATAGGAGAGTCCCCGCCTCCTGATCCAAAACTCCAATAACTCACAAGCCTAATGGTACCATTAAGGACTCATTAAATGATCTGTTATTATGATGTAGATGTACTTGATATTCTGAGATCATTTGCAATTGGTCTTCATTTTTTTTTTTTCAAATATTTAGCATTTAAATTAAAGTTTAGTATATTATAGAATGCCCTGTTCCTAGCAACTTTACAACTGGTCTTCATTATTTATTTGTTATAGTTTTTGAATTATTTGCCTTCTTCTTCTGACTCTTTGCAGCTTTCAAATGGGGGTCACTGACCCCGGCAGCCAAACCCTATTGCTCTGTGAGGCTCCAGTTTTATTGTTATTGTTACTTTTTATTAATTATCTTTCTGTTCAATCCCCCTTCTATTCATATTCCCATCTCTAGTTTAAACCACTGCCTAGTCGGTAGGGTAAATAAGACCCTAGCAACCAAATAGCTGCTAAAATACCAATCGGAGAGCTGCTAAACAAAATGCTAAATAACTTAAAGATGGAAGACCAAATGAAAATTGTCTCAGAATATCAATATCTACATCATAATGAAAGTTAATTTACAGGTGTTTGTTCTCAGCCCTGTTTTTGCTGAGCCAGTCAGAGTCCTCGGCAGAGCCAACATGGCAGCTCCCACAGAATTGTACAAGAAAAGGTGGAAAAGGGCTGGTGGCGGAACAAGAGAAGGGGGTGCAATTGAGCACCCCCTTACCTTGTGAGCCCCAAGCACGTTTCAGTGAGACCTGTAGTAACCTGCAGGGAGTTGCAGTCCCCGCGGGCCGGCCTCTCGCAATGGCCGATGTCTCTCTGCCTCCTGTATTCTCAGCCCATTGATGCGTCCCACGGCCGGAGATAATGGGGAGTAGGAGCCCGAGGCTCCATGCTGGGCCTGAGGAGCCCATTTGTACGGGCCCATTATCCGGCCGAGCGCAGGCATTTACCAGCTGACTGATAACCGTATAAAATTGCTCCATGAATTGAAGCCTTTCCCTACCCCCCCGCTCAGCCCCTGTCCGTCCCTCCCCGCTCATTCAGCCCCTAATTGATTATATGTGGCCCTGTGACAGGAAATAAAATGAAATTAAAGAAGGGGGTGTTGAAGAAAGCGGAGAAATGAGAAAGGGGGGACCCCTCCTGGGGTGCATAAATGAGCTCCATTCTCTGCGCGTCTGTGTGGGACAGGGAAAAGCTCCAGAGCGCAGCACATTGCTCTGCATTCCTCTCCCCCCGAAAAGCGCCGCTTCCAACTGAGACCCCAATTATCTCATTCCGGTTCCCACATACATTTCCCTTTGTGCCCAATCCACCTGTTCCCTGAACCCCCAATATCATTGCTTCATAGGGAACCATATATATATTTATATACAGTATATACATCAGATGCACAGTATACTAATGGCAGATAGAGCCCAAAGGAAAATACTGACGCATATCTCACACCACAAAATGGAGGACAGAGCCCAAGGGAAGATACTGACGCATATCTTGCACCACAAAATGGAGGACAGAGCCCAAGGGAAGATACTGACGCATATCTTGCACCACAAAATGGAGGACAGAGCCCAAAGGAAAATACTGACGCATATCTCACACCACAAAATGGAGGACAGAGCCCAAGGGAAGATACTGACGCATATCTTGCACCACAAAATGGAGGACAGAGCCCAAGGGAAGACACTGACGCATATCTTGCACCACAAAATGGAGGACAGAGCCAAAAGGAAGATACTGACGCATATTTCCTGACACAAAATGGAGGACAGAGCCAAAAGGAAGATACTGATGCATATCTTCTGACACAAAATGGAGGACAGAGCCCAAGGGAAGATACTTACGCAAATTTCCTGACACAAAATGGAGGATAGAGCCCAAGGGAAGATACTGACACATATTTCCTGACACAAAATGGAGGACAGAGCCAAAAGGAAGATACTTACGCAAATTTCCTGACACAAAATGGAGGACAGAGCCCAAGGGAAGATACTGACACATATCTTCTGACACAAAATGGAGGACAGAGCCAAAAGGAAGATACTTACGCAAATTTCCTGACACAAAATGGAGGACAGAGCCCAAGGGAAGACACTGACACATATCTCGCACCACAAAATAGATACCTCACTGGATTGTGGGTATGTAGTTGGCCCTAGCAACCAGGCAGTGATTGGAACATCAGGATGGAAACACACAAGGAAAAGGTAACACAGAGTAACAGGAACGAAGACAGAGAAAAATGAATGAAATAACAGAGGAGATTGGAGGAAGGAGACGTCCCCATATGTGAGTTTTAATGACAAATATTATGAAAACTGCCAAACTGCTTCCTCCCCAAGGGGATGCTGGGAATTGTAGTCCCACAGCTCCCAGAGAGTCGGATTGTTCGTATGAGGCCGGGGCCCCTGAACGCGCCGGGCAAATGCACAAAGCAGCGTTTTTTACACAAAAGGAGAGAAATAAAGGGGAGAAAGGGAAATGAACAAGGGATTATTTGCCCTTTATTAACTGGAAGTGTCTGAAAAGTCAATTAAAGTCCCACACAATGTGCAGAAAACAAAGAGATTATTTCCCAGCCCCCCCTGCCCAGCAGAGAGGATTGTGGGTAATGGCCTGCACACTAAGGGGCCCATTGCTTGCGATTAGTTACGGGACGTCACGGAGATTTATGTGTGACAGCTCGGCCCTGGGCCCCGGCCGCAGGCTCAGTAGGAGCATTAGGCCCCGACATTCCCCTTTTCTTCCAAAGCAATAGCCCCCTGCCTGAGCGCCCCCAGCCCCCATTCCCCTCACTCCCGGCTATGGGCCCCATTGTGCCGCGGCCCTGAGAAAGCCAAGCCGCCTTCACTCATATGGTAATCAGCCAATCACTCTCCTTCTCCATGTCATCAACCCGCCATGGTCAGAGGGGCCCCCACAGCCCCCCATGTAGCACAGTAAGGAGAGATGGGCTCCCTCATACTATATCCAATCAGAACTGGGCAAACAGGGGCCCCTGGGCCTACACACAGAAGGGCCCCACCAAGGTGCAGGTGTTGGTGGAAAGTGTGGGGATAGCAGGTATAGTGGGGCAAGATGGAGACAGCGGGGCAATGCTGTCACCTCATTGGCCCTAGAGTTCTATCTGATCTCTGGTTGATTCTCTGATTGGTTCAGAAAACAATTGGGGAGAAATAACACAAATCAGCAGTTCTCTTATCCCTGGGAGTTTTGGGACTCCGGGGAGACCAATTGAAAGTGTTTAAACTAGCCGGTGGGCAAATTGATTACAGGGCTGGGCAGTTAGAATGTTCTGTTGGGGCACAAGGATTGGATGCAGAAGTACCCAAACCCGGCACCTCAGAGAATTTTTCCTGATCATTACTATAAGTACTTTTATCTGTTCTTCTGTCTCTCCCTCCTGTCTATGGGAGCAGCCATATTATCAGTGGTGGGTGTGGCTAATGCATTCAAACACATTAAATCAGTTATATGTAGTTTTAAAGCCAGCCCTCTGATTGGATCTTACTGCAGCTCACATTCACCTGCAGAGTTTTATCTCAGCCAATAAGGTTGTGATAGTGGGGTAGTTTCTGTGCTCTAAAGGGGAGGGGCAAATTGAAATTTGCAAGAAATATAATTTTAGAAGTCGAGGGGTGGGGTCAGGGCTGGAAGAGGTAACGGAATATTTGGAATGTGGCCAATAATCACCTGGGTTTGTACTTACAGAGGGTACAGTAATTCTTGGTACCCATGTGACTGTCTGCACCTCCCTTCTGGTGATCATGTGACTGTCTGTGCTTCCTTTCTGGACATCATACAGTATCCCCATCTTGCTTTATGGCAGGGATTAGAAGCCAAGACCTATGGTAGCAACACAGTGATATTTACTACACGGCTGCCCACAGGTGATTCAGTATATGAAAACAAATCCTCTCAGTGGTGGTATGGGGGTTATGGTGTACAGAGTTAGGGGGTATAGGGGTGCGGAGGTACAGAGTTAGGGGGTATAGGGGTGCGGAGGTACAGAGTTAGGGGGTATGGGGTACAGAGTTAGGGGGTATGGGGTACAGAGTTAGGGGGTATGGAGGTATAGGTGTACAGAGTTAGGGGGTATAGGGGTGCGGAGGTACAGAGTTAGGGGGTATGGGGTACAGAGTATGGGGGTATGGGGTACAGAGTTAGGGGGTATGGAGGTATAGGTGTACAGAGTTAGGGGGTATAGGGGTGCGGAGGTACAGAGTTAGGGGGTATGGGGTACAGAGTATGGGGGTATGGGGTACAGAGTTAGGGGGTATGGAGGTATAGGTGTACAGAGTTAGGGGGTATAGGGGTGCGGAGGTACAGAGTTAGGGGGTATGGGGTACAGAGTATGGGGGTATGGGGTACAGAGTTAGGGGGTATGGAGGTATGGGGTACAGAGTATGGGGGTATGGGGTACAGAGTTAGGGGGTATGGGGTACAGAGTTAGGGGGTATGGGGTACAGAGTTAGGGGGTATGGAGGTACAGGGGTAAAAGGGGCGTATGGAGGTATAGGGGTACAGAGGTATGGGGATACGGAGGTACAGGGGTAAAAGGGGCGTATGGAGGTATAGGGGTACAGAGGTATGGGGGTACGGAGGTACAGGGGTAAAAGGGGCGTATGGAGGTATAGGGGTACAGAGGTATGGGGGGTACGGAGGCATAGGGTTACAGAGGTATGGGGGTACAGGGGTAAAAGGGGTGTATGGAGGTATAGGGGTACAGAGGTATGGGGTACAGGAGTGATGGGGTATGGGGGTACGGAGGTATTGGGGTACAAAGGTATTGGGGAATGGATATATGGGGGTATGAGGGTTTGGGGGTACAGGCAGTGTGTATCATTAGACTGACTCCATGCAAAGCTTTCAGAGCTCAGAGTTTTCATTCCTTATTTTAACCTTTTCCCCAGAAAATCAAATTATATCAGCTTGTATTCCAGCAATTCTGTCAGAGCCCCGCGGCCAATTCCCATAACTACCATAGCAACGGCCCAGATATGCAGCCCACCCAGCTCTCTCACCCAGATATACTGCACCTGGCTCCAGGGCCAGCTTCTATGTGTACAATGTGTATCCCTTCAGCTGCTAAACTACAACTCCCAGAAACCCCAAGAGCTTTTAGTGTTACTACAACTACTTATCTGCAGCCCCAGTCCCTTCCCAGAGGCTATTATCCCCCCACTGCTACTATAGGCACCATCTCTCCCTACTATACCTGCTATCCCACAGCCCCAGTCCCTTCCCAGAGGCTATTATCCCCCCCACTGCTACTATAGGCACCATCTCTCCCTACTATACCTGCTATCCCACAGCCCCAGTCCCTTCCCAGAGGCTATTATCCCACTGCTACTATAGGCACCATCTCTCCCTACTATACCTGCTATCCCACAGCCTCAGTCCCTTCCCAGAGGCTATTATCCCACTGCTACTATAGGCACCATCTCTCCCTACTATACCTGCTATCCCACAGCCCCAGTCCCTTCCCAGAGGCTATTATCCCCCACTGCTCTATAGCACATCTCTCCCTACTATACCTGCTATCCCACAGCCCCAGTCCCTTCCCAGAGGCTATTATCCCCCACTGCTAACTATAGGCACCATCTCTCCCTAACTATACCTGCTATCCCACAGCCCCAGTCCCTTCCCAGAGGCTATTATCCCCCCACTGCTACTATAGGCACCATCTCTCCCTACTATACCTGCTATCCCACAGCCCCAGTCCCCTTCCCAGAGGCTATTATCCCCCCACTGCTACTATAGGCACATCTCTCCCTACTATACCTGCTATCCCACAGCCCCAGTCCCTTCCCAGAGGCTATTATCCCCCCACTGCTACTATAGGCACCATCTCTCCCTACTATAACCTGCTATCCCACAGCCCAGTCCCTTCCCCAGAGGCTATTATCCCCCCACTGCTACTATAGGCACCATCTCTCCCTACTATACCTGCTATCCCACAGCCCCAGTCCCTTCCCAGAGTCTATTATCCCCCACTGCTACTATAGGCACCATCTCTCCCTACTATACCTGCTATCCCACAGCCCAGTCCTTCCCAGAGGCTATTATCCCCCCACTGCTACTATAAGCACCATCTCTCCCTACTATACCTGCTATCCCACAGCCCCAGTCCCTTCCCAGAGGCTATTATCCCCCCACTGCTACTATAGGCACCATCTCTCCCTACTATACCTGCTATCCCACAGCCCCAGTCCCTTCCCAGAGGCTATTATCCCCCACTGCTACTATAGGCACCATCTCTCCCTACTATACCTGTTATCCCACAGCCCCAGTCCCTTCCAGAGGCTATTATCCCCCCACTGCTACTATAGGCACCATCTCTCCCTACTATACCTGCTATCCCACAGCCCCAGTCCCTTCCCAGAGGCTATTATCCCCCCACTGCTACTATAGGCACCATCTCTCCCTACTATACCTGCTATCCCACAGCCCCAGTCCCTTCCCAGAGGCTATTATCCCCCCACTGCTACTATAAGCACCATCTCTCCCTACTATACCTGCTATCCCACAGCCCCAGTCCCTTCCCAGAGGCCTATTATCCCCCCCACTGCTACTATAGGCACCATCTCTCCCTACTATACCTGCTATCCCACAGCCCCAGTCCCTTCCCAGAGGCTATTATCCCCCACTGCTACTATAGGGCACCATCTCTCCCTACTATACCTGCTATCCCACAGCCCCAGTCCCTCCAGAGGCTATTATCCCCCCACTGCTACTATAGGCACCATCTCTCCCTACTATACCTGCTATCCCACAGCCCCAGTCCCTTCCCAGAGGCTATTATCCCCCCACTGCTACTATAGGCACCATCTCTCCCTACTATACCTGCTATCCCACAGCCCCAGTCCCTTCCCAGAGGCTATTATCCCCCCACTGCTACTATAGGCACCATCTCTCCCTACTATACCTGCTATCCCACAGCCCCAGTCCCTTCCCAGAGGCTATTATCCCCCCACTGCTACTATAGGCACCATCTCTCCCTACTATACCTGCTATCCACAGCCCCAGTCCCTTCCCAGAGGCTATTATCCCCCACTGCTACTATAGGCACCATCTCTCCCTACTATACCTGCTATCCACAGCCCCAGTCCCTTCCCAGAGGCTATTATCCCCCACTGCTACTATAGGCACCATCTCTCCTACTATACCTGCTATCCCACAGCCCCAGTCCCTTCCAGAGGCTATTATCCCACTGCTACTATAGGCACCATCTCTCCCTACTATACCTGCTATCCCACAGCCCCAGTCCCTTCCCAGAGGCTATTATCCCCCACTGCTACTATAGGCACCATCTCTCCTACTATACCTGCTATCCCACAGCCCAGTCCCTTCCCAGAGGCTATTATCCCCCACTGCTACTATACGGCACCATCTCTCCCTACTATACCTGCTATCCCACAGCCCCAGTCCCTTCCCAGAGGCTATTATCCCCCACTGCTACTATAGGCACCATCTCTCCCTACTATACCTGCTATCCCACAGCCCCAGTCCCTTCCCAGAGGCTATTATCCCCCCACTGCTACTATAGGCACCATCTCTCCCTACTATACCTGCTATCCCACGCCCCAGTCCCTTCCCAGAGGCTTATTATCCCCCACTGCTACTATAGGCACCATCTCTCCCTACTACCTGCTATCCCACAGCCCCAGTCCCTTCCCAGAGGCTATTATCCCCACTGCTACTATAGGCACCATCTCTCCCTACTATACCTGCTTCCCACAGCCCCGTCCCTTCCCAGAGGCTATTATCCCCCACTGCTACTATAGGCACCATCTCTCCCTACTATACCTGCTATCCCACAGCCCAGGTCCCTTCCCAGAGGCTATTATCCCCCCACTGCTACTATAGGCACCATCTCTCCCTACTATACCTGCTATCCCACAGCCCCCAGTCCCTTCCCAGAGGCTATTATCCCCCACTGCTACTATAGGCACCATCTCTCCCTACTATACCTGCTATCCCACAGCCCCAGTCCCTTCCCAGAGGCTATTATCCCCCACTGCTACTATAGGCACCATCTCTCCCTACTATACCTGCTATCCCACAGCCCCAGTCCCTTCCCAGAGGCTATTATCCCCCCACTGCTACTATAGGCACCATCTCTCCCTACTATACCTGCTATCCCACAGCCCCAGTCCCTTCCCAGAGGCTATTATCCCCCACTGCTACTATAGGCCACCATCTCTCCCTACTTACCTGCTATCCCACAGCCCCAGTCCCTTCCCAGAGGCTATTATCCCCCCACTGCTACTATAGGCACCATCTCTCCCTACTATACCTGCTATCCCACAGCCCCAGTCCCTTCCCAGAGGCTATTATCCCCCCACTGCTACTATAGGCACCATCTCTCCCTACTATACCTGCTATCCCACAGCCCCCAGTCCCTTCCCAGAGGCTATTATCCCCCCACTGCTACTATAGGCACCATCTCTCCCTACTATACCTGCTATCCCACAGCCCCAGTCCCTTCCCAGAGGCTATTATCCCCCCACTGCTACTATAGGCACCATCTCTCCCTACTATACCTGCTATCCCACAGCCCCAGTCCCTTCCGCAGAGGCTATTAATCCCCCCACTGCTACTATAGGCACCATCTCTCCCTACTATACCTGCTATCCCACAGCCCCAGTCCCTTCCAGAGGCTATTATCCCCCCACTGCTACTATAGACACCATCTTCCCTACTATACCTGCTATCCCACAGCCCCAGTCCCTTCCCAGAGGCTATTATCCCCCACTGCTACCTATAGGCA